>NW_026901541.1:3742500-3992500 GCF_033783945.1 Neopsephotus bourkii
AGAGCTTGTAAATTGTAAAAACCAGCACAATATTCTGTCATCCTTACTCATAAGAAACTGCATCTGATTTTGTGGGTATTTCCCTTGGTTTAACAAGTGAGTGAGTGAAATCAAATTTCATGTGGTTATGAAAATGTGAATCCTGGGTACAAGCATGCTACGAATACTATAAATACCAAAGGTGGACACAATAATCTGTCTTCCAAAGTCTCATAAGACTATGGGAAAATTTCTCAGGTTTCAGTGAAAGCTGGATTAAGTCCCAAATTAAGGAGGAAAAAAAATGCATATACTTTTTCCTCTTTCTCTTGTATCAGAGTGTAATCCATTAGATTCAGAGTGATTTCCGTTTCCTACAGCTTCCTTGCTTTCAGATCTATTTGACTGAGGATTGTAAAGTGTAACATTGTGTGTGAACCAATTAAAAAAAATTAAAAGAAGTCTTCATAATTCTATTTTGTTCTTCTGAGGTCAATTACCAGCAAACAGTTTAACAAAGACCTCAGAAGTTTTGAATATTAGGTGGTCTTTGAAAAGCATTGGACATTTAAATAGTATTGCAAAACTTCATGCAGTTTCACAGGATACCTTCAATTTAGACAAATGCTCGAAAAAAAAAAATGTTTGGTCCAATGCTACAAGGCAGAACAAATGTCCTTTAGCAAATTTTTCAAAGCTACCAAGGAAAAAAGTCCCTGAAATCTTTTCTTATTCCCAAGACTAAATTAAAATATAGCCCCCCCAAAAGAGAAAATTTTGAGCACAGTATATCAAATTTTGAACTGTGTCTCTGAAAAGTTTCCCTCTAGAGTATACAGACAGAACAGTGTAGGTTTTTTCTGGTTTTTGTTTGTTTGTTGTTTCTTGTTTAGCTGGTTTTGTTTGGTTTGTTTTTGTAAGTATATGCTGGGAACTTTGAGATGATGAAATAAATTTTGTCTTTATCATAAAGTAAGATACTATCTTACACAGAATAAATATAGAGGACTTAAGCACCAAGTTTGTTTGTTTTTGTTTTATTTTTTTTCCCAAATTACACATTTATTCCATTCATTCTTAATGGCAATACAGAATACTATGATTTATGTATGCTATTCCATGAAAAAAACAAAATACTGAAAAAAAATTCTGTTTTGCTGAGAGGTAGTTAAGAAAAATTGCAATTTTTCAGTTGTTTCAGTTGTTTATGTTACTCTTTGTTACTCTTGTATTATTCATAAAGGGCTTAAACAAGATTTAAATGGAAAAAATACGTTTACTAAAATCTATTGAATCCCTTTTGTGATCTGTTATTTCATTTCTTCACTCTTCTGTTGTTACACATTCTGTATGTTTAGACTCCTAAGTGATTTTTTAAGCAGGATTTCCATTACATATATGACATTATCTTTGTCAGAGAGAAAATTGTTTCTGAGCATATTGTCAGCATGCTCCTGCGTGTATTTAAAAAACTAAACAACTTTGAACAACATGTTATTTATATTCTGCTTGATTCCTTACACTAATGCTTTCATTTTATAGCTGGAATATCTGCAGATAACAGACTATTGCTTACTCTGCTATCTACATAGTTAAGGACTGCTGTTATCCCTCAATATCTGCTCTGAATTTACAAATGAATACATGTTGCATAAATGTTCAGTGGAGATCAGTATCATCCTTTAGGTCTCATTCTGATTGCCAATAAATATTTTATTTTTTTTTCCCAAATAAATGTGTGGGGATAACTTTAGAATTGTATTGTGAATGTTCTGATAGCAGTAGTGCCTAAAAGTTGTACCCATAATTTGTATAACATGTTTACCTGTACACAGCTTAGTTTGTGCTGCAGAGGATGCATACGATAATGGCGGTTCTGTGCATTCCTTTACTAGTACCAAGGCTGCACTTGCCAGCTGGTGTGAGTTATGGACTCCCAGATGCCTCACTGTCCCTGACATCCCAGCATTAGGACTGTCCTGTGGTCCCTTCTGGCCTGCCCACACAGATATTTCCCCTGTGAAAGCAAGGTGGATGAACATGGTATCTCAGAGTCTGAAACATGTGCATGGGGATTTTGTGTGACAAAGTTTCTGTGGGTGGCTTGTGTTCATCCAGGAGGTTCCTTGATTGCGTTGATGATAACTTCCTTCTGCAAGTGATAATGCAGCCAATGAGGAGAGGTGCTATGCTGGACCTTGATCTCACTAGCAAGAAGGGGCTGGTGAGGAAACTGAAGCTCAAGGGCAGCCTTGACTCCAATGACCACTAAATGGTGGAGTCTGAGATCCTTAAGGTGGAGAGGAGGACCCAAAACAAGCTTGCCATGCTGGACTTCAAGAGAGAGGGGTTAAGCCTCTTCAAGGATCTGCTTGGTAGGATACCATGGAATAAAATCCTGAAGGGAAGAGGAACCCGAGAAAGCTGGTTAATGTTCAAGGATCAACTCCAAGCTCAGGAGTGATGTATCCTAGCAAAGAGGAAGTCAGGCAAAAACAGCAGGAGGCCTGCATGGATGAATAAAGAGCTCCTGGAAAAATTCAAACACAGCAAGGAAACCTACAGAGGGTAGAGGCAAGGCCAGTAATGGCTTTAAACTGGAAGAGGGTTTCGATTAAATATTAGGAAGAAATTCTTTACTGTGAGGGTGGTGAGGCACTGGAACAAGTTGCCCAGAGAAGCTGTGGATGCCTCATCCCTGGGATTGCTCAAGGTCAGGGTGGATGGGGCCTTGACCAATCTGGTGCAGTGGAAGGTGTCTAAGTAAAATACTTATTGACATGATAATCAATACTAGTGCTACAAGAGGATTTATAGGCAGTCAGAAGTGAGAGGAGAATCATTTCAGTAAAATGGTTTTTTTTTTGTTTGCAGATCTTGACCTCAGGAAAGAGACTTGGAGCAGTGACTTTAAGCAGATGAAGGAAGTCTTTATCAAAGAGATAACTTTGTAATCTGGTAAAACCAGAAGAGACTATACTAGGGTTGATGAAAGAGACAGGAGAAAGGAAAGCAGTATTGGAGACCTATTGAGAGGTTAAAATGATTTCAGGTAATATAAAAGAGTAATACTGAATGACAAAATAAATGTGTAACATTCAATCTTATATCCACTTTAAGTGTGCCAAATTTAGTTAAAAACATGTATTATAAATTAAATAGACACTTTATGAACCCAATCAGAAAGAATCACAGAAAAGATTAAATTTTAAAATTTACACTAATATTTTCAGAAAGAAAGGGTCCTTATAGGATCATGGTGCTGTAGCTAGAAATAAACTAGAATAATTGCAACTGCCATAAAAGCTCAAACTGAAGTTAATATTTTTAAACTCTGAGTTTATAAAGTGAGGTTTCTTAGTATTCATTTTGTGCAGTTAGCAACTAACCCACACTCTGCCGGAGGCAGTCCTGAAGAGCCCTGTACCGCTGAGACCTCAGATGAAGATAGGTCAACGGAGCGGTCTGCCTTAGTCAATGAGGAATGGGTTAAAGACCAGCTGAGCAATCTGGACATCCATAAATCCATGGGTCCAGATGGGATGCACCCGCGGGTGCTGAGGGAATGGGCGGAGGTCATTGCTAGACCGCTCTCCATCATCTTTACCAAGTCTTGGGAAACGGGAGAGGTGCCTGAGGACTGGAGGAAAGCAAATGTCACTCCTGTCTTCAAAAAGGGCAAGAAGGAGGACCCAGGTAACTATAGACCAGGCAGCCTCACCTCCATTCCTGGGGAAGTGATGGAACACCTTATCCTTGGTGCCATCTTAAGGCATATCAAGGATAATAGGGTTATGAGGAGCAGTCAACATGGCTTCACCAAGGGGAAGCCATGCTTGACCAATCTCGTAGCCTTTTAGGAGGAAATAACACGGTGGATGGATGATGGCAGAGCGGTGGATGTGGTCTACCTTGACTTCAGTAAAGTGTTTGACACAGTCTCCCGCAGCATCCTCGCAGCTAAATTGAGGAAGTGTGGTCTGGATGATCAGGTAGTGAGGTGGACTGTGAACTGGCTGAAGGAGAGAAGCCAGAGAGTTGTAGTCTATGGGGCGGAGTTTAGTTGGAGGCCTGTATCTAGTGGAGTGCCTCAAGGGTCTGTACTGGGAACAGTATTATTTAATATATTCATCAATGATTTAGATGAGGGAATTGAGTGTACTATCAGCAAGTTTGCTGATGACACTAAGCTGGGAGGAGTGGCCGACACGCCAGAAGGCTGTGCTGCCATCCAGCGAGACCTGGACAGGCTGGAGTGTTGGGCGGGGAATAACTTGATGAAGTATAACAAGGGAAAGTGTAGAGTCCTGCATCTGGGCAGGAACAACCCCAGGTTCCAGTATAGATTGGGGAACGACCTGTTAGAGAGCAGTGTAGGGGAGAGGGACCTGGGGGTCCTAGTGGACGACAGGGTGACCATGAGCCGACACTGTGCCCTTGTGGCCAAGAAGGCCAATGGCATCCTGGGGTGTATTAGAAGGGGGGTGGTTAGTAGGTCAAGAGAGGTTCTCCTTCCTCTCTACTCAGCCCTGGTGAGACCTCATCTGGAATATTGTGTCCAGTTCTGGGCCCCTCAGTTTAAGAAGGACAGGGACCTGCTGGAGAGAGTCCAGCGCAGGGCAACTAAGATGATTAAGGGAGTGGAGCATCTCCCTTATGAGGAAAGACTGAGGGAGCTGGGTCTCTATAGTTTGGAGAAGAGGAGACTGAGGGGTGACCTTATTAGTGTATATAAATATATAAAGGGGGAGTGTCACGAGGATGGAGCCAGGCTCTTCTCAGTGGCAAACAATGATAGGACAAGGGGCAATGGGTACAAACTGGAACACAAGAGGTTCCACTTAAACTTGAGAAGAAACTTCTTCTCAGTGAGGGTGACGGAACACTGGAACAGGCTGCCCAGGGAGGTTGTGGAATCTCCTTCTTTGGAGACATTCAAAACCCGCCTGGACCCGTTCCTGTGTAACCTTATCTAGGTGTTCCTGCTCCGGCAGGGGGATTGGACTAGATGATCTTTTGAGGTCCCTTCCAATCTCTAACATACTGTGATACTGTGATACTGTGAATTAGTCTTGGCATGATAAGAGCCATAATTTTCATTGGAATCTTTTTTGGATCATGCTAAATACTTTTCCATGTACACACTGAAAGGTAAGAGAAACGGGAAGTCATAAATGAATGAACAACAAAAAAATTGCTTTATCTGAGACATTCAGCACCTATATATGCTACACAAGTAGGTAAACCTTATGCTAGCAGTTAAAAATTGAATCTAGAATTAACTGAAGCCTGCATGCTTTTTAGAAATTGCTCCTAGATCTTTCAAACTCATCTGATGTGTTCTCTAAATCATAAATTATCTCCAGATATGCACAGTGGGCATTTCTGTAATATCTGCAATTCATTGCTTTTTGCTTAACTCTATCATGTCTGTGGGTGACTGAACAAGATTTATGTCTTTGGCTGTCACAGAATATCTTGTTCAGCACCTCAAGAATGTGTTTAGAATTTGAATGATGTGCTAATGCAAAACTACTAATACTGTAGGTGTGTTGGGTGAGATATTTCTGCACATAAGGGAGCTTCCAGATAGATTTTTCTGAAATTTAATTTTGGTCCCTCTGAATTTTTTAGTGATTTTAACACTTTTGAAAAATAAATGTGTAAGAAATCTTGGCTACATGTGTCTTAAAATTTTATCATCTAGGTTTGTGCAATCCTACATCAGCAAATCTCTTTCAGTTTAAAGCCACTCCCACTTGTTCTATCTCTTCATGCCCTTGTCGAAAGTCCCTCTCCAGATTGCTTGTAGGCACCTTTAGGTACTGGAAGGCTACTCTAAGATCCCCCAGAACCTTCTCTTCTCCAGGCTTAACAACCCTAGCTCTCTCAGCCTGGCTCCATAGGAGAGCTGCTGCAGTCTTCTGACCATCTTCATGACCTCCTCTGGACTTGCTCCAACTGCACCAAGTCCCTCCTGTGTTGGGGGCCCCAGAGCTGAATTCAGGACTGGAGGTGGTGGTCTCATGAGAGCAGAGTAGAGGGGGAGAATCACTTCCCTCTGCCTTCTGGTTACACTCCTTTTGATGAAGCCCAGGACACGGCTGGCTTTCTGGTCTGCAAATGGCGTACTTCTTGGAGTAACGTTAGAGAGCCATTGAGAGTAGAGGGAATCAAGATGGACCAGTGTTCTCTAAGTTGCCTTTTTCAAAGCGGTGTGTGGGGTGATTTTTCTTCAGAATGTGCCTTACCTGGCAACAGGACAGTAGTTGAAGCACCCCAGAACAGAACAAGGAGCTGATCCATTTTATAAATGTTGTGTGGATGTGACCAGAATGCCAGGCTTGATCATAGTTTACCTAACAGAAGAGATAGACCCTTGGATTACCCAAAACTGATATTATCAGCCTCAGCTGTTTAAACCTATGGAGAATGTGGAAGATCAGAAAACCAGCATACCTCCATTCAGTCACAAAGAAGCTTTACACACTTCTAGAACTTATCATCTTCAAAACTGCATAACACAACTTAGCCTATAAAACTGATTAATCAAATTGAGTTAAACTGACACATGGATCATTCCTTTCAATTATGCATTTAGCTTCAAAAAAGTACATAAAGTCAACAGGAATATTTGCTATGCACATGTCTAAATCTCTGGTTTGCTTTTATTTTTAAGTAGAGAGGACAGCCTTGAATCTGAGCACATAAGCCTCTGGGGCTGACACACTGAATGGGCTAGTACTGGCAAAATCTGCAAGGAAAGCTTACAAAACAGCCACCTACTTTAGGAAATCTCAAGCCAGTATTATCCAATTGTAAAGCTACTAAATTCACAGAGGTTTTAAAAGTAACAAAAATTATTTGCTGTTGGCAATGAAAGAAAGGAGCAAATTCCTGGAAGTATATAGGTGCCATTTTAAGAAAAGTTGATGCACCACATTTTATATATGGTTAGATACACATTGTTTATATACAATTCATAATAATGCATTGTCTTTTCTCTAGAAATGTTGTAATTTAATGAATGTACATAAGTATTTTTAAAAAAGTGATGTTGAAAAATGAGAAGGGTATGATCTTGAATAATGTCATCTTCAATGTCCATTTGGGTTTTTAGGAACGCTATTTATGTGAAGTCCATCGACTACCCAGAACAGGCAATTTACTATGACAAGAAAATAATCATAAGTGTTTAAATGTGATGAGAGAGTTCCTGTAATTGAGCCCCTCTGCAAAATGTTTAGCTCTCAGTTTTGAAGCCAATAAAATGGCTGTTACTGCATTATCCATCTAGCAGCTACTGTAGCTTATGGCAGAAACCATTAAGTTTAATGTCTTAAATTAGTAAGTCTTATTTCATAATTTTTTTCATATTGAAAATACTTAAATAAAAAAAGTATTTCTTAAAAAGCTCACAGCTCATATAGCAGTCCTATAAAACAAAAGGTATCATATTCTTGCAAATCTATTTTAGTGTTGGAAAATGAAACTGTTTATTGTGATATAAATAAACCTGAATTCTCACAGCATTTGGCTTAGTAGCATGGAAGTCTGAGTTGGAAACCGTGTCTGTAGATGAGGTATGTACTACCTAAATAATAATAATAATATTAAAAAGGGGGAGATGACACCCAAACCAAAACTCAGAAATGGCAACATACACAGCACAAAAAAAAGAGTCTGAGAGAGCTGCAAACCCACTTTTGCTATGTAATTGATTAATATCTTTTTCATTATTCAATTAATTACATTAAAAAAATAATGTTTTCTTAAAATTGAATCATAATTTAGTATAAGATAACTTCCTTTTTTTTTTTTTTTGAGTTCCAAGTCACAGGGAATTCTAATCTCAGAAATACATGAATGGCATTCAGTGCCAGTTAAGTGGTTTTTTTTTTCCCCTCTTCTAGTTTCTGCTAATTAAATCTGGGTGACATGACAAAACAATTTCCCCAAGGGCTATCTGTTGTCACTTTTTTATCAGCATAATTTCATTGTACAGTGCAAATCATCTTCAGCGAGAAAGCAAGGCAGTGCTAGGTAGCGACCTCAAATCTATCCAAACCACCAATCCACTCCAGGGAAGGGAGAAAAAAAACAAATTAAAATACTTTGCTGTTATAAATCTGGCAATTTATACAGTCATCTGTACCGACTTTAATGGACTATGATGATCTATATCAGCTAAAAAGATAAGTTTCTTTCCCATAGTGTTTCTTAGCTTGAAATACAGATAATTGGTGTGAAATACTATTTTAAAATCAAGTATTTATATAAACAGCAGTCCTAACTACATATATTATATAATTATTGTTAAAAGTAACTTGTAAGGGAATTTCCACTAAACAGTGTTGTTCATTTAATTTTTTAAAGTACTTGCCAATAGTACGGTTTTGTCCTCCTAGATTTTAAGACTTTTGGTGTGTTAGAATGACTTTTATTTCAGTCTTTCTGGTGTAAATCAAGAATAATTGCATCAAGTCACTGGAGCTACAGGCCCACTGTACAATTCAAATAATGTTTAATAGCATGTCTGGAGCAATCTGTTTGGCTTAAGGATGACATTAAATATGTATTAATGAATAGATTAACCATGAAGCATCTCAAAGCGTATGCTTATATTTTTCAGGGACGTGTAAATACTGTGATATGATGTGTAGAAAGCTTGGAGACTTGCATGAGATTTAAGTATCTAACTATCTCTACATGTTTTCCTAATCCAAAACTTCTAAATCCTGTATATTAACCCTCATTAGCTGCTGACTGACTCTGAAAATGTTTATTGTTACACAACAGAGAGATCTTTAATATCAGAATGTGTGCCACAAATATTTTACTTCTAGTACTGCAGAATTTACTTGTACAGCAGGTCCACCCCTATTATAATATCTACAGCCTACTCCTCTGCATATCTTTTCTATCAAGTCAGATCTATCCTGCATTCTTAGGTGCTAATAAAACAGGCTTTTGATGAAAGAGAGATGGTGAAAAGATTGGAGACTTCAGTAACAGAAACAACTACAGAAGCATCCAATACAGTCTTTTGTACATTCAGATTTGTGCTTTGTTCTGGGCCACTGACCTGTTTGGTATGAAATGCGCCAGAGCTAAAGGAATACTTGGACTTAAAATTGCAGAGGTTGTAGTCCAGTTTACTGTTTTGGCTTTGGTTGGTTGAACTTACATTACCCAGTGGAGCATCCTGCTACGCTGTACTATATTCAGTTAGAAATCTATTCTGGTTCATCTTGGCAACATTACTTTTTATGAAGCATTTTCATTACGCAATTACACTGTGAGTTCCAGGTTCAAGTCCTTGTTTTTGTGGTAGATTATATATTTAATCAAAGATCACTATATATGTGTTCTTGTATGCGTACATAAATAAAAAGACAAGAATAAGGAATGGAACTAAAATCTTACTTCTAGTTACTCCTGCAATACTTTGAAGAAATAAGTCACCTTTTAGAAGCAGGGATTGAGATATCAAATGGTGTCTTGCCCTTACAGCTGTGAATTCTGATTATAGGCAGAGCATACTGCAGTGTGTATTCTTAAGCCTCAGTCTTCTGTTCTGATGCACTGGTTGAAAGTTAGCTGGTCATTCCAGTCAACCTTCATATTCAAAAGAGAGAAATTGTCATGTTTCAGGGGTGATTCATCTTCTCATAAGACAAAAAGCTGAGAAAGGGCAGATGAATTAGTCTCTGAACATATATATTTCTCTCCAGTGATTATAATGGGTGGATAGTTCAGGCATAAGGCAGATTAATTCCATCCTTACTTTTGCAGAGAGATGGCAAACCTACCTGCAAAGGCATTTTTTTGTTCGTTTATTTTAGGCTGGTCATCAGGCCCAGTGAAGATGTGAAGAGGTAGAAAAGGTAATTACAGAGCACATTTTGGTTTTATGCAATTAGCACTACTATCCTCAAAGCAGGCTCATTTGTACTGAAAATGTACTCTAGAGCACAAAATCATTTTGGAGTGCTGTGTATTTGTTTCTGGAGCAGAGATGTAAGCGTCTTCACAGAACTATGCATAGTAAATAGATGAAGCACAAGTCTAATCTGCAGGCAGGTGTGTTATGTCTGCTTTCAATTTCTAAGATTTATAACTCAGTTGTCATATTGTACCTGGTTTATAGGTGAGTTTAAATGGAAAAAAAAGCCCAGTTAAAAAGAGCTCTATGATGACTATTTATATCTGAAATGCTAAAGGCTTGCTTTTGTTTTCAGTTTGAAAACTGGCCGCTTGTTACTGCCTTTGATATGTTTGATGATGTAGAAGAGATGAGAATAGTAGTTGCTTTGCTTAAACCCAGTTTTTGCTAGTAGAAGAAAGGACACAAGCAATAGTGTTCTATATGGGAGAGAGCACACAACATGAAATAAATAGGACAAAAGATGTTCCTTGCTTTCTTCTTAAAGATGGAAATTTAATTGTAAGACAATATTTTCCTTCACTCTCTGTACAGTTTAAACTAATGTGACTGGAAATAAGGGCCAAAGTTGTGATGTTTGTTTGTTAATTTTCTGAGATGAAGTGCATTTCATCTCACTGGGATCGTGCTAACTTTCGTTGGAGCAGCCAGTGTGGTCCTGTGTTTTGGGTTTCTGACTTAAAAATTTGCTATAATACATCAGTGCGTTGGCTATTGCTGAACAGATAGGTTCTTATCCTCCAAGGATAAGAACTCCTGGGGGAAGTGAGTGAGTAGCTGTGTGGGTGCTTAGCTGCTGGCTGTGGCGTCAGTCACACAGCGGAAAAGTTTCCAACAGATAAATACTACTGTGGAGTTAGCCAAAGCAGAATACTTCCAAGTAATTTAAGTGACAAATATTGTCCCTTTCTATTGAATGGGGGAAATAGAATATGAGTCATCTAACCTGTTGCAGATACTACAGATTCTACACTGAGATGAAACATCCCCTCAAAATGTGTTTCTTATCCTCTCAAAATGTGTTTCTTACTGTTTAGTCAGATGAATTCCATGTTTCCTGCCAGAAAGTGAGGACTGGTCTCAGTGAAGGTTCAGGTAAGAAAGAGTCTTAAATGTGAGAAATTTATCATCGCAAGAAGAGCGAAGTTGGTAACTGTAGAATGATTTAGATTGTCTTGGAGAACTGGCAAGCTGACAACATTATTACACACCAGAAGAAGGTTCCATTTTGGGAACACATATTTAGTAATTAGCAGTAAGCCCACGTATTTCTTAGTTTCCTGTTATGTGACAGGCAGACCAATGTTTGAAGGAATTATAGTATCCCCCTGTGACTGGGATATAAAATTATATTTCAAGAAGTTGAGAATTAATTAATTGGCTCATTCAAACCAGATATTGCATTCACAAAACTGGAATGGGGAAAAAAAGACGTATGCAGAAGCAGATGACTCTGGAGGACAGAAGCTGTGAATGACAAATTCATAAAATAAAACAGATCTGAACTAAGGGCTCCTGTAAGAAGTAAGAAATGTTATCTAAGGCAGCAGAAGAGAATATGCAGCAGATAAACTTGCTGGACAGTTACAGGACATAGTCTTATTATCAGGCATTTGAACAATTCTGTGAAAGAGGTGTCAAGAAAGCTATAAGGAAAAAAAGAACAAAATTATGAGGAATTAGACAAAAAAAAAAACCAAACTGCATTTAACAGAAGCTTTAAAGCAGAAACAATTTAATATCATCTTGCTATGTAGAAGTTAATTAAAATTGCAGTCCGTTTAATTCTTTAAGTGTTCATGTTTCATGGTGAGACAACATCTATAACATATAATGACAAAATCAGTTGTTGAAATTAAAATTTAATATAAGTTCATTGAGATTGTTCTTTTTATAAGACCCTTACAATTATTTTAATAAGATGATACAGGGGAAAATATATTTCAGTACCTTGTCTATATTCAAACTGAAATGAAGTCAACAGCTGCAGGTTTAGCATGAAATATTATATAGTTCAGCATGCTAATTTAATTATAATTGCTATTGCTAAACAAAAGGTTAATTATAGAGCATGATAATAATGTTGTGGAAAAGCACACCAAAGCTCTGTAAACGGATACATACTTCAATATTGAAGATGAAATGCCAGAGAGTCATACAGAAATTAAAGCACATTTTAAAATAATCTTATTTGCTTTGTTTAGTCTGTGTCTGGGAGTAGTAAAATTCCACGCCATAGCAGAATTCATCTATTTTCAGCAGAAGTAATGCAGAGCAGACAACTTTTTCATTTAAGCCATTCTGGCTAGCTTCATAGGCGATGTTCTATGCTCTTTGCTTTCTAAATGCAATTGAATGGTCCTTACTTTCCTCCTGAATTCCCTCATCAATCCTGTATAATATCTACCAATGTGCTATTCCGTTTCAACTATTCTCATATGAAGTCAGTAGCACATTAAGCAGACTGCACTTCTTGACTTCTGAATACTTAACCGTAAGAATAATAGAATTACTGTGCTGTTTCAGACCAAATGTTTAGCTTGTCTAGATGTCTAGCACAGAACAGCAACAGATGCTGCAACAGTAAAAGCTTCTGTTTTATGTTTCTATTGTCCGTGTAAATTCATGATGGTGTTTTTTTGGTGTTTTGGGGTTAGTTTGTTGGGTTTTTTTATAGTTTTGGGGTTTTCTTTCCACTGATTTTGGTGTGGGGTTTTTTGTGGGGTTTTTTTGTTGTTGTTATTGTAGGGTTTTTTTTTGGGTTGTTGGTTTTTTTGTCTATTCATTTTTCTTGATATTTGGTGTAAGCCTACAGAAAACAGCAATAAATATAAACTTAAATGTAAGAAAATTTGTGAATTTATTGGCAATATGAAGCTTAGAACTATTCAAAGCAATTTTTCATGTTACCAACTATTTTTTTTGAGAGAAAATGTTCATTGAATGCTGTTTGACTAGCTAGGTTTATTTTGGAAACCATGGAAACCTGCTTTTAAGATGACTGTTAGAGGTTGGTTTACAGCAAGCAACAACATTCTAGTACTAACTTTGTCAGTTACAGTGAAATACTTCACTCTGGAAGCAATGGTGGCAGCTACATCAATCTTTAGCATAGAAAATTGTGTGAGGAGGATCCAAGGAATCGGAATTTTGAATTAACCAGAAAGTATATCTGACAGTTTATACATGATGGAAGGCAGTCTTTGTTTATTGCATAAGAGTGATTAAAAAAAAGAAAGTTGGGATGAAAATAATTTATTTTCAATTCATTTAATAACTTAATTACTACTACCCCACATGAAATATAGTTGTTCACTTGCTAAAGTTAAAATGATCAGAATGAAAATTGAAACTTTCGCTCTATAATTCTTTTTAGCAACAGAGAAGAACTAGTTTCTCTTTGCTTTTCCTGGGCCACCACATAGCATAGAGTTCATTAGGTAGATGATTTAAAAGACTGGAAATGAGAATCATTAGGTACATGGTAAAACTGCTGTACCAAATAATTGGAAAAGCTTCAGGCGGACTTCTTTCTTGCTGAGATCAGTGTTTATCTATTAGTGGAATAAAATGAATAATTAAATTTTGAAATCAGGTTTCAAGACAATATTCTGTGAATTAGGAAGGTTTTTATGTCTCTGTGCCTTATTTCTCTTCTCATTTCTGCAGCTGCTAACCAGCCTTAAGCTCATCGCTGTTACAGAAGTTTGTATAACAAAAAGAGATCAGCTACCAGATATAGTAAGAAAATAACCCATCTAAAAAGAAAGGAAGGAAGTTGGCTCCTTGGCATGGATTACAAAGGAAAAAAAAAAAAAAGAAATCTTGCCTGTAGCAATAATCTGACTGGTGCTCTATCTTACATTTATAATTACATCTGTGAATGCATCCTCTCTACATGGTCTATAATGTCTGGAACAATACCCAGGCATACTAAAGAAATATGTGTACGCTTCATTATAAATGCTACACTTCATGACATAAACAAGTTTTATTCTAGAAGATAAAAGGAGATTTTAATGACAAGTTTGATGAATGTTAAATATTTTTTCTTTCAGGTTATAAGAATCACGATTCTAACGTCATGTTTTGATAAAAATGATTGAAAAGCTAACATCTATGCAAGGACAATAAGTTTTTTTTTCATGCAATTCAGAAGTAAATATCAATATCTGGTTTTGCCTCTACCAATTTTATTATCAGCGTAATTTTCATGAAGAAATAATTATGTTGATCACATGTAGCCTATCTAAATGCAGGCCTTTACATGACGTACCTAAGTTAACATTCTCGTTAAGTTGTATGCTTTTCCTATATATCATACTGGATTTTTGTGGCAAGGTTTGGTAGCTGGGGGCAGGGACTACAGGGATAACTTTTGTGAGAAGGTGTCTGAAGCATCCACTGTGTCCAACAGAGCCAGTGCCAACTGGCTTTAAGACTGACCCACCACTGGCCAAGGCTGAGCCTATCAGTGATGGTGATAGTGCCTCTGGGACAACGTATTTAGGAAGGAGGAAAAGAATGCTGCACCATAGCAACTGAAAGAGAGAGAGGAATGAGAATACGTAAGAAACCCAGCCCATCAGACACCACTGCAGAAGACAGAGGGAAGATGCCCCTGGCATGGGAGCAGACATTCCCCTGCAGCCGGTGGCGCAGATCACGGTGAGGCAGGCTGTGACCCTCCAGCCCATGAAGGTCCATGGTGGAACAGATATCTACCTACAGCTTAGGGAGGATCCCATGCCAGAGCAGGGGGATGCTTGAAGGAGGCTGTGACCCCATGGGAAACCCACACTGGAGCAGGTTTGCTGCAGGATTTATGACCGCACAGGGGACCCAAGCTGGAGCAGTCTGTTTGTGAACAACTGCACCCCATGGAAGGGGCTCATGATGGAGTAATTTGTGAACTTCTTATCCTATTTTGGCTTAATTAGCAATAAATTAAATTAAATTCCCTAAATTGAGTTTGTTTTGCCCATGATGGTTATTGGTGAGTGATCTCCCTCTCCTTAATCTCTCCCCTGTCTAGTTTTGGAGAGCACCTGCTTTTCAACCAGAGCATACTCATCACACATAGCACAAAGAGGCACAGGCACACATAGGCTATTCAAATTTAAATGCACAGGATTGGTGTTAGTTTTCTCCCTATCTCCCCATACACTGGCTATAAAAGTGGGCCTAAATTCAGTAACTTTATGGCCTTAATCCAGGAGCTTTTGTGGGATTCATGCAGCTCAAAAGCTGAATAGTGAGAAAGCCTACTGATAACAATCAGTACTTTAAAAATAGAAAAAATGACCTTGTGGTATTCATGAAGCATACAATCCTAAAAAAAAAAAAGGACAGTGAGAATTTAATGAAGACAAAGAATGGAATTATATACTGATTAAATGGATCATGACATGGACATTCTTTCATTTTAAAGATGTACAGCAAAAATACATCTGTGTATTGGGGGAAAAATTATAGTGGATATGTGGAAGGTAACTTAGTTTGATTAATCACTTCCACACAGGAAATGATAACTCTGCATACCCCCCCCTACTCTTCCTTCCCCCACCCCCCCCCAAAAAAATAAGCTATATGTACAGATGAAGACATTAGAGAAGATAGATGTCTTTTACAATGCTGTCATACAATTAAAACTGAACAATCAAGAGATAAGAACTAACGCTTACATACACAAAGTTTGATATTGATTTCAAACTTGGAGAACATTTAAGGCCACAATTATTTTGGGAGGATTATAAGAGCAAAATCAATTAGAAAGTGTATCTTTTTTACTGAAGAGTGTGTCTGGTTGATTGCTGCTTTCCTCATTATTTTGTGCAGAATGAAAGAGAATAGGAAACCTATGAAACACAGATTTTCTTGACACTTAAGGGGGCTGGGATGTAGATGCATCTCTAATGTATCAACTGACTACGGCTCCTCCTAATTTTAACATTTTAGGTCCTGATACTGTGCACATACTGAAATGTATGGAAGGCTTACACACATGGCTAACTGAAGGACTGAGTTTGTCAGAATTTTAATCCTGTGTTACACACAGTTTATGATCCCAGTGTTAGAACCCTAATACTGACATCTTTGTCAAAGTGACCTTTGGAATTGCTTTATTAATAAATCATACAATCAGAATCATAGAATGGTTTAGATTGGAAGGGACCTATAAAGGTCATCTATTCTAACCCCCCTGCAATGAGCAGGGGCACTTTCAATTAGATCCAGTTCCTAAGAACTACATCTGCCCTGGCCTTGAATGTCTCCAGGGATGGAGCATCTATTCTGGGCAACCTGATCCAGTATTTTACCACCCTCACTGTAAAAAATTTCTTCCTCACATCCAGCTTGAATCTCCTCTTTTTTAGTTTAAACCCATTACTTGTCATTTAGCAACAGGCCCTGCTAAAATGTCTCTCCCCACCCTTTTTATAGGCCCTTTTTAAGTATTGAAAAACCCCATATCATATTTGAATTCTGTCATGCAGCAAGAAGTGTGCTACTTCTTGCTATGTTATTAGATGTATACTTATACTTACATTACAGCATATCCTAATTCCCTGCGCCTCCTCTGCTGTCTTCATTCAGAGGTTTAGAGGAAAGCTGCAAATGGTATGTTTGCCTAATAGAACCTTCTAAAGATGAGATTTAACATAGAAATTGACCAACAGTTTCTAAGATCCAAACTAAGAATGGTGACGATCACATCTGTAAAATAAAAAACATGTTGGATTGCAAAACATTGTTAGTAAACACTTCAAGAAGACTTCTTATTCATGTGCTGTAAATAACATATGAATGTGCAGACAGATAATACTGGAGAAAAAGCACTAAGAAGGGGTTATTATCACTTCTCTTAGTGAATATATCCTGTCTGCACACATGAAAAATACTATAAATACATGTGGATTCAGAAAAGAACTATAGGATGTTCTAGACACAAGGAAACATGCTTCTTATAGACAGCCAGGAAACGATCTGCTTAATTAATCCAAACATGGATAAAAAAGTAATGTGATGACAAATACTTGTGCTGAAGTAGCTGAAGCCAGTAAAGGAAAGACAATATATAATGTGACATATTTATTTTAATTAGCAACTTTGATATACATTTGTTAACACGCTGAAGAAAATCCTGTAACTAAAATGGTCATAAATGTTTCCTTCATTGAATGACCTGGGGAGCAAACACCAGATTGTTCAATTCATTCATGGTTAATAAAATGGTTCAATAACTTTCTGGAAATATTTCTTATTTTAAACCAGTAAAGGAAAGTGACAGCCTAGTTTTTCATGAGTGCATTCTATGACTTTGTCTTGTGTATTTGTATCTGAGCTGCTAAGTTAATGACCTCATTTTCAGAGTACTGCAACATAACTAGAATCTCTAGTGACTTTGGGAAGTGGGCAGTTTACCTAGAGGCCTTAAGTAACTTTTTAAAAGCTTAAATGCAAGAGTTCAGTTTAGAATCACAGTGATAAATTATTATCTATACCATTGTGAGAAATTATTATGTGTGTTATGTATTACTCTTTCAACCTATTGAAACTTTAACTCTTGAAAATGAATACAAAACCCAGCAGCTTATTTATTTATTGAGCTATTGCTCCCCAGAAGCCAAACATTCTCAAATAATAAGCATTAATTAAAACACGATACTTCTATGGATGCACGGGAAGATGCAGAAGTATGATTGTGCATACCCAAAGAGGGATTTTTGGTGTGTATCAACTTTCCTTTAGCCTAAGGAAGGATCTGAGTCATTTGCAGGGATGTATCTGAGGTTTGGCTTACAGTCAGTTATTAGGAATATCGATGAAAGCTATTCATTTGTAGCTTGTAATAGACATGCAAAGTATATCTAAGCACAGCTTTATTCTTTGTGTGAAAAGACTTTTATTTTATGCATGTCTTTTGCTAATGAATCCAAACTAAATTTGACAGCTACGATCAGTATTCATACGGCTTTTCTACAGTAGCATACCTAGTTATATTAGCAAAACAGATGTTTTGAGGAAGTTCTGCTATGATGAATTTCCAGGCATTTATTTTTTAAATAGAAACATAAAAATTCTGCACTTATTTAGCTCTGTTTTGCAGGTTTATGAACCCTGTTATTAAGATCTGTAGTCTAAAATACGGATTACCCTCTGTCAAGGTAATTATTATTCTGCCAGGTACTCTGTGTGCTGTCTGCTTCCTGGGGTGCTGTGAACAGGGAGGAGTTCAGAGCCTGTCCCACCACACCAGCCAGAAGCAGGGCAGCCAGGGGGCACCAGGGCGGCCTCAGCCCTGAGCTTTGGTCACCTCCCTCGGGATAGAACCAAGCTAAGGCTGGGCTGGGATATGGACTGTGTGTAGCTGGGCAGGGCAAGGCTTTGGGGAGCTGGAATACAGCCCTGCTGCAGTGTCACTGGCACAGCAGCTTCCACGTGAAGAGCAATCTGTAAGAGCACTGCTGTTTCCACATGTTGTTTAGTGTTTCAGGAGGGCATACTCCCTTCTGGAAAAAGGAGCTTATTTGTACCTGTTAACATTTTCGTAGACTCAACAGAATGTCTTGATGCAATAAATTGGTCGATAAATATGTAAAAGTCTTTTATTTTTGAATAGGTGTGTCTGATATTTTAAAACCACAGCATCAAGACTTCAAAGAATGATAAATTATTCATCAGGTAGTACACAGTGATAGATACATATGTACTGTAATTACTGCTCATAGTATGCTACTTGCTCTACTGGTTCCAAATTTTAACCTATAACATTAGTCATGTACAAACATTTATTATTTCAGACAATGCATGTTTTTTCTCCAACTAAGTCTTTCCTTCTGGGTTTAAGAAAGCCTGCTCTCTTCAAATGATCTTAGAGAATGTTTCCGTATTTTTTAAAATACCTTTAAAATTTTCCAAAGTCATCAAAAAAGATGATGGAGGCTTAAGTCTTACTTAAACCCAGAAAAAAAATACCTATTTAAGTTATGGAAATTCTTCTCTATTTTTTGAATGAATGGCAATATTCTTTCCAAATCATTGTCATTTTGAACACCACTCTCCATTGCTTAGAAGGACAGAGAAAATCCTTGTTAAACATGTTCAGTATTTTACATCAATAAGTAAAATAAACCATTCTGGTAATAGCTCAATATGCTTTAAATCCTGGAGAAGTCACTGTAACACTTTCTATAGCAGAACTAGAATTCTCATATATGTGCAAGACCAGGATGGATTTAGTTTAGTTCAGTTTAGTTTAGTTTAGTTTAGTTTAGTTTAGCCTAGCCTAGTCTAGTCTAGTCTAGTCTGGATATAGTTGAGTTTAGTTTAGTTTAGTTAAGTAACATAAGCTTGTCTTGTTAACAGTAAGGAAACTGTTACAGTGACAGAAAACCTCTATAAACAGTTGAAAAAGTGGCTTAGGTATGGAGTTAGAGGCACACGCAGTATGGGTATTATTTTTAGATTGCATATAAGGAAGAAGTTCTCTACTGTAAGGGTGGTGAGGCACTGGAATGAGTTGCCCAAGGAAGTTCTGAATGCTCCATCCCTGGCGATGTTCAAGGCCAGATTGGACAGAGCCTTGGGTGACATGGTTTAGTCTGAGGTACCCCTGCTCATGGCAGGGGTGTTTGAAATAACCTTTCCAACCTTAGCTATTCTATGAGTCTATCAGTCTATGATTCCATGGTTCTATGGTCATGGATCTGCCTCTAATATGTCTGTGGAATGGTTGTAGCTGAGAAAACATCTGGAAAAAGCATATCATTCTTAGGTAACATGAGATATTTTGGCAGGTATAAGTAATTGGGGTGTGGATCTTTCAGTCAAAAGGCACAATTTGGTGTCAATTTCTTATATTAGAAATTGGAGAAAAGGGTAACCTTATTTAATCCAATTCAATTATAAGCATAATAGCATCATTGTATGGTCTAGACCTTTCTAATATGGTTTGTGTGCTCCAGATTGCCAAAAAGAATTCTAACAAGGGAAAAAGAAAGACATGAAGCGAGTTGATTTTGTTGTTTTGTTTTTCTCTTTTTACTGAAGATTTAGAAGAGGTGTTTCAAAAGTAAAAAAAAAAAAAAGTAAACTGCAGTTGTTTTCATTTTGTTTCTTTGTTATTATGAAGCTATAGCCTTCCTCACCACCCTCCTGCCCCCCTTCTTTTTCTGGTTCTAGTTAAGTGTCAGCGTAGCTGTTTTGCTACAGATCTGAAGGCTAAATATTTGTTGCATTTAAAATCAGATTATAAGTTTTTTTCAAGAGCTGGAAACAAATTACAACCTAGGGTTTACAACAGCTGCTGTGGTTGAATAAACCATGAACTTCATATTATCAGGTGAATATTTCTGCTGAGAATTTCAGGCACATCTCAAAGTTGTAGGATATTAAAAAATAATTTGGTTTTTATTAATCATGGCATCTTAATGAATAAATTAAAAGTAACTTTTGATGGATGTTGTAGAAGAGTTTTTGCTGTGTTTTAAAAAGTAGACTGTATTTCTCTCAGATTGGCAGCATTAGCTGTTACCTGTTTATCACACTTTTCAGGTTAGTGTACATCATTTGTCCTATTAAAAATAGGAGCTTAAGTCCCCATTAAAAAGATACTGTTTCTGATGGATTTTTGTTTTTCTGTTTGTTTTTTTTTCTTCTGAAAGTGCAGACATCTGCTTATCTATTTGTTTTTCATAATGGAATGCGGAGGCTTTAGAAAAAAAGATTTGTTGAGTTGCTGACAACACAGCAGAGATATCGATGATGCATTTTCCACACTTGTTGCAGAATGTGGGAATGGTAGTAAAAAATGTAGTAAAAGTACATTGTACTTTTATTTGCTGGGGAAGGTAGACTTCCAGTACAAGGTGAAATGTTTATATAAGGCAAATCTTGACTCTCTTTCCAAAGATGTATGACACTGTTAATTATTCAAAACAATAAATCTAGTTGGAGTTATGCATGCTGGAAATTAAGGAAGAAAATATAAAAATCCATAGAAGGAAGTGAAATGAACCCTTGATACAAAGCATAAGTCAATACCATTTGAAGGTCTTTCAACCAGCTCTCACCTCCCATCAACTATAATCTTAACATTCCTAATAGTATCTTACTAAGGCCTCAAGATATTTTAAGTATTGAACCATTTGCTTTAATATTTTACTAGGATGAAAAAACTCGATGGGTCTGAGCAGCATTATGGACACAGCTATGTGAATCCCTTAACCAATCAACAAATTTATTCTGGAAGAGAGACCTGTAGATAAAATATATAATTAGCCATGAACATTCTTTCAGTTCTCTCAGAAAGAAGTGGAAAACCTGTCACTCAAACAAGGGCAATTGTCAGCTGCTCTTGAGATCTGCTTTATACTGACCCATTGATGCAGTGTCAGGTGTCCATTTGAAAAGCCACTACCTGCACTGCTTTTTTTAACTATTTACTGTTTTCTAACTTAGAGTTTCAGCTTAAGTCACTAATGGCATAACAGTTTTAGGCCAAGCTCTTGGGCTTTCTCCACATGTAATGCCAATGTAAAGCACCATACTTCCTGTCACTCCCTTGGTCTTTTCAAATGTGCTACATCAGCTGTGAAATTAATAACAACTGGATAACACTTGCCTATTACTGTTTTGTTTCCAAAGGTTTTGGATTTGAATTAACCCAGTCAATTAAAAATCACAAGTGTTAGAGTAGGAGAAAAGAGATCTTTACAAGTGAGAAAAGTAATTTTTTTAAACCACCTTTCTAACACAATGGTGGAAGGACAAAATATGGGACAGGTAACAGCTTTAAAAATGAATAAGATTATGTCAGGGAACTGGCCATATAACATCCTGTCTGCAGGAAAATCACTGAATTGAGAACTCAATAAATTCCTTTTAATTCCATGCTCTGTTGTTTTGATGTAGTATGGTCATCAAAAAATACCTTGTCAGGAATTCAAATCCTTACTGAGATTCTCATATTCTCCCGACACAGACCCACACAAATATTCTGAACCCACAGTTTATTTCCTTTCTATATAACTTATTAATATTTATGCAGTCTCAATGATGGTGTCTCTTTGACACTGATTGCCTATCCTGAGGAGAAATATGTGGTTTTTATGGAACTGCAGCAATGAGTCTTATTCTAGCTTCACACTTTATACAGCCTCTGCACTTCCCTGTGTCTCTGTGGGTTTTCTTTCAGTAGTGAGATAGTTTCTCTGTTTCATAGTTCAGTGTAAAATATTGATCTTGAGACTAGATCTCAAAACTGTTACTACTCCTGCTTTTCATGGGATATGAACATTCTTTACTATATGCTGCTCCCTCATCTCTTTTTTGAAAAGTCCTTGTTTTATATGCTGCCTCACTTCTATTGTATAATAGTCACTTGCAGGTGTTTTGTTTTTGTTTTTGTTTTTGTTTTTTTTTTTTTGTAAAAAAGTGTCACATCTTTTCAGAAGATACATATTTTTAGATTCAAGAAAAGATGTGTTTTCCTTCTCCACACATATTTTTATGTGTAAGGAAAATGCTGCATAGGAAAATAAAATATAGAATTTGCTTTGTAAACAGAAGATGTAAGGAAGGTTAAAATTCTTCCTAGATACAATATTATGTAATAACTTCTGCCTAGCAAAGACTGGTTAAATTATTATTACTATTGTGCTCTCACACCTTTATCAGATTTCCTTGCTGTCTTATTAAAAGTACATGAATTTATGAATCTCATAAAATCAGAATAATAACAACACTTGGTGCCTGAAATAGGAAAACTGATGCAGGTTTTAAAGCATTAAACTTCTTTAGTATGGACTCAGTTAAGTTTTTCAGCAGTGCCCCCTCTAGAGTAGCAGAGGAGCAACAGATTTCTATTCACGGGGAGTGCCAGAGACACCACTGATTATGTTCATCTTTTCTCCGACAGGAATTGTCAAAAGTAGATATTGAAGGATCAATGAAGACTCAGGCTACTTAACAAGCCTTGCAGAAAAGTAAACAAAATGTTACGCAAAAAGATGCATGTTGCCAGATACAGTTAATCCCCCTAGGTCCTAAGTCCCTACTGAAGTTGCTCATCAGCTTAAATGCAAGTGATTTATGAAAATCCATACACTCAAAACAGTGATTCTCTTGCCAGGTATACTGACTGGAGGAACTTCTTGCTGTAAACTTTCCAACTTCACAAAATCCTCCTAAAAAATATGATTTGAAATGTTGAGAAAGTAATACACAGATAATTTTATTTGCCATGTAAACAATGGCTTGTGAAATAACTTGTTATTTAGAATTTGCTTGAATAAAGATTCCTCTACTACAGAATGTAATAGACACTTTAGCCTTACACATCTATAGATACTTTTAAAATGCATCCATAGAATTTATGAAAGAAGGATATTTTTACTACCAATCATATAAAGTTCTATTGGCTTCTATCTCATTTTCTGCAAGATTTTCATAATGGGGAAATCCAACGTAAATAGGTTTATTAAGAATGTCAATCTGGCTGAGATGTGCTGTGAAAATTCATTCTTTTTTTACTGTTTTATCTTTGCTAGTGAATTTAAATTAGGAGAGCTGAATCAGAAAATATTTTTTTTAATGCTCAGCAACACTTTAACTAAATATGTACAAGCAGAGTATCACATTAGCTCCTTAGGAAATAAGGCATCAAAAATGAGAAACTTTCATGCTTTTATGTTCAATTCCTACTTTTCATTTCAACCCTACACATTTTAAATTCAAGTTTAAGCTTCATGACAATTAGAGAATAAAGAGATTATCACAAAAGAAATTATAGAGAATAAAGAGATTATCACCAAAGAAAATGAACAGAAAACGTCTTTCAGTTTATTCCTTCTGCTATAAATAAGCTTTTTAATTCCACCAATAGGCTCTGAAATTGGTGATTGATACCCCAAATTCATCATTATAAACTGTAAACAGGATCACAGGTTAATTGGAGGGCAGAAGGACGTGGCTTTCATAACTCAGATCAGTGCATTTTCATTTGTATCAGTGGACTTCAACAACATAAGGGCAGTAAACCTTTGCTGCAATGACACTCCTTTTTAATGCAGAACTTTTTATTGTACTATATCCTTGATCATTTTTAACACAAAACACTAGCTGTATTTTTATGTGCTAATGCACACCACACTAGTCATGACATAAATTGTACTTTGTTTCACCTGTGCAGTAAATATTGTGTGCATTAAATGTATTCTAAATTTCAGCTCTTCATTAAATGTATTGTGGATACATTTATAGAAATCAACATCTGCTTGCAAACAAATTCCCAAGAGAACAAAGAGATGAAATGATTTAATAGCTTATTTGCAGGAATAATACAACTGGTGAAGCTGTAGTTCTTTTTATTCATTCTCCTTCATTATAACTGATGGTAGATGGTTTGAAGAATTAGCATGAAGATACTGACAAGATGCTGATATGGAAATTTATCATAGATTATACAACAATTCCTTTTACTTTTCAAATGAAGACAAATACTACTTTATAATGTGTAACATAGTACTCAAAATTTAAATTTATTTTAATTATTAATAAGGAAGTGTTCTTTGATTCTGGGCCAGCTGACATGGTGTGCCCATTCCCATTCAGCTCCCATACATATATCATGCTTTCATTTTCTTTTCCTCACCAAATAAGGAAGACTATTCATATTACCTCAGGATTAGTTCTAACCTGACCTGGAAAATGCTAGTCTGCATGGACTAAAAGTATGCCATGATCCGTGTTAAACATCAGAAGTGTGGACAGCTGCTATGGCCTATGTCTGAGTCCTTTTTAGCTCACTGGTGTACACTTAGCCTTCCTGAGAAGCTTTAAAAAATCATTAAAAAAAACCATGCTCCTCTAAGAACGGGGGGAGAAAAAGATGATAAATCCTAAATACAAGAAGCTTGCACAATACCCCACAGTAAGCAAGAAACCAATACTATAGCCAAATTAGTTTACAGGATGATAGAAAGTAATATTATTCAACTCATGGAACATTTTACTTATAGAACTTCCACAAAAATGCTCAATATAGCCTGTCTTTTCCAGGTTACTGCACAAGTCATCAACAATTACAGTGTTCAAGTCATGTAGTAGTATGCAACAGCACTAGTGGTAGCAGGTTTCTAAGACGCTGCCTTTTATTTGAGAAAACAGTTATACTGGAGTTGTGTAACACCCCCATCATTTTGATCATGGTAAAAGTTTGAAATGTTTTGTTATGAATAAAAGAAACTGTGTTAGAAAAATCTACTTTGCTGACACTGGGAGAGCTTCCCTTCATTGACTGGCTTAAGTCCTAGAGACACGCAGTCCTTTTTAGCAAGTGGTATGAATGTGTGCTCCCTTAAACTGCTATCCCACAGCAGTAATAATGCTTCAATCTGTAGGAAGTGCTCTGGATAACTCCTCTGATTATTTCTAGGCTTCTAAATAAGGATCCTGATCCTCACATATAATGATATTTGCATTTACCAAACCTTTGCAGGAACAAATCCCTTTAACCTTTCTTTGCCTTAAAATGTCTAAATTCAGTACTCGTGTTAAATTAGAAAAAAGCAAATTATTATAGAAGAAGAAAGATAGAAACAATATTAGGCTTAATCCTGCTTTTGATAGCGGTTCAAAACTACATTGACTTCAATGAGAATTCTACAAGGAAAATTATTATAGATTTGGATCTCCAATACTTCTACATTCAGAGTAGTTATTACATTCTTCCTGGGTTCTTCAAAGTTCCTAAAAATTGGAATCACAAAATGTAGATAGCTTTCTCAGAAGACCTTGTTACATTCTTGCTGTATTTCTCAAACCCTAATAACACATATACTTTTTTTTCTAATTAAGGCAGCTAAGAAAAAAAAAGAAAGATTTTATATTCAATATGGCATCAGTATTAAGTTTGCAGTACATAACTAAAAAAATGATTTGGACAATATACCTTCCAATATCTTACTCTCAACTATATTCAGGGAAAGATGAGAAATAACATGTCTGTTACTTATGTCAATTGCATTGTGAATCATAAAAAAAAAACAAAAAACAAAAAACAAACAAAACCAAAATCAGCTCATGTGACATAAGTATGTAAACGGTGAGTAATGTATAAAGGATTTTGAGCATATCAAACACAACCCCTAAATTCAGAAACTAGCGAGAACACATGTCAAACACATGTGCTTTCAGGCTACCTAGTTTTATCTAGTTATTGAATTGTTTCTATCCTGTACTTAAGCAATTGAAAATTATTTCCTTTGAACATTGATAAAATAGCACTTGGCACGCTGATGTATCTCACGTTGTATATTATATTAAGCTTTCAACCCTTTCTTTGATCATGACTAATGTGGCAACATTCACCCTTTCACTTCATGAAACTTTAAGGGGGAGAAGGGAGAGAAGAGTGGCTAATGCACAGCTGCAAAGCTAGTTCCAATAGCTGAGTGATAAAGAGTTTTGATAGAATAGTTCAAAAGTCACACTGAACAAATTTTTCATTGCATTTTTTATGCTCTGTAACCTATCAACAGAAAAATCTAGAAATATGTAAGCCCATATATGATAAATTGCCTTCAAGATATATACTTCATTGTTGAAGCCAAATGAACTTTGAACTGTTAATACATTGCTAGAAAAGTAATATGAACCTTCGGAAAGTGTGCAGACCAACTAACTAAAAACTAAGCAAAAAGAAAAATTTAAAACCAATGATTATGTCTTGTTTATATTGCAAATAGTAATCTGTAATATTAATTTTATATATATAATACATATAAAATATATATATTTTATATATGTATATATCTATATAATGCCAGAACAGTGGACATCCTTTTTTATCCTAACTTTCAGGAGGATTTTTTTTTTTTTCTGTTTAGAAACCAAACCCAAGCTGAACCCCACAGCAAAAAATAAGAGATGTTTCAAGAGTAACATAAAAGGAGAGAGATTGCAAAGAAAGCACCATATAAAAATCACTTTTTCAAAAAAACCTCAAATGAAAAATAAGAGTCAGATGAGGTAAGATTCTGATACTTAAAAGTGTTGTTTTTTTTTGAACGCTATTTTAAATGTCTAAGGTATCTGAAGAATTGACATGGACCTGATAGATGTGGCATTGATCTACAATAGACCCCATGCTCTTCCAGAGTAGCAGCTAGCTAAGCGGACAAATGCATGAAGACCTTTGGACAGCACTATCAAAAAACTCTGGTTAGATGACTGAAGCATCCCAGTAGTGTCCTTAGGGTGTGGTGTCATGATAGAGATTGTAAACCTTGGCTGTGCAGTCTTGGAACAGTCTACTGAAACTCTAGCAAGTGGTGCAAGTTACACTGCTACTTAAGACTTTTAACTGGCTCCGAAGGAGGTACCTTGGTTCTTGTCTGAAATAGTTGGTATGCTGAGGGATAATGCTAAAAGTAATCTTGTTCATAAAAACACAGAAATAGGCCTGGTTGTCATTCTTCATGTTTTCCCTGTTTCATGCATACAAATATTGATCTGAGACTGTCTGGTAATTAATATCAGATGTATCATAATTAAAAGTGTAGTGCTTGAAAGACTGGAAATATTCCTTATGGCTGTCGTGCTCCGGGTATTTACAGATAAGTACAAAAAAAAGAAACAGTATTACAAGTTTCATAACAGAAAGATATCTCAATGCTAACAGGCTGTAAGGATATGCCTAATCCTTCTAAGAAACTGATGATAGTTTTACTTTTTTTTGAAAAATTGTGCTGTAGGAATTGAATTTCAGCTACTGTTTGTTTCACACAGACCACTGAACAGCAAGAAGGCCATTTGAAAAGAAATGATTCTATATTGCCAGATCAGTCCCTTGAGCTAACTGAGTTTTCATGTCAGAATGAAGAGAGAAAACCAAGGAGTGGAAAGGAATGTTTAAAAGGTTATGAAGGACATAGCTTGGATACCTTGTAATACTAGAGACAGCATCTCATGTGTGATTGTAAAGCCTGCATCTGTGCTGGAGAAATAGTGAGTAACTACTTCCAATAAGCTGTGAAGATATGAGGGTAAAAGAAAAATTAAGTCTTAATATTTGCACCAAACCAGTTACAACTAATGTGCTCAGAGTGATAGAGCCTATACAGTAACTAGGATAGAATTAGATTTAAAAACAAACAAGCAAGCAGTCAAACATAAAGCCCTGAAAGCTAAATATGCATTTTATATTATGTTCATGTTTTTCAGGGATCAGTTAAAAATCATTTTATATCCCATTCATTGGAGACCAATTGGAGTCAACTGCATGTAATGCCTGTCCAGACTCTGGCTTTGTCCCTTATACCATAATTTTGGGGACTAGTATAAGAGAGATTCACAGATGGAGGAATTTCTCCTGTGCCTTATCGTGTAATCACTATGGTTAGTTAGAATGAATGAAGTGACAGAAACCAAAGTTCTACATACTGTAACCTTCCCTTGGGGGTTGTGTATTTTGAGAAATATATTATTAATCACTTTTCTTCCCTGATTCTTTCTAATGCCATTTTTAGATCACTGATTTGTCCTTTCACAGTCAATATGTTTACATTCAGAAAACACTGCCACCCCCCCCCCCCCCCAGCCTGACCAAGCACCGACCGATACCTCCTCCAACCCTGCAGTACACTAGCCCTTCCGGGTAACTCCCACTTACCTCCTGGGCATGATGTGCTGTGGAATGGAATACCTCTTTGGTCAGTTTGGGTCAGGTGTCCTGTCTCTGCTTCGTCCCGGCTTCCCCTCCTCCCTGGCAGAGCATGAGGCTCACAAAGTCCTTGGCCAAACCAAAACATCATTTTTATGAGCTCTGTTCCCAGCCCGAAAGTCAAAACACAGCACTGCACCAGCTACCAAGAAAGAGAGAAATGACTGCTACTGCTAAACCCAGGACAAGGGCACATGCCGTAAGCAGTCTAATGGTGAGCAAGATTGATTTCAGAAGTAAAAAAAATAACTGTCTTAAAAGGCATTTTATTTGTCTTGATTCTGATAATCAATTCACAATAGAATATAATTATTCTGATAGCCTGCCCCAAAAATGCAGTCTAAGGTGCATAAAATTTTGTAGCCTGTCAATCGTTGAAATAGAATTCTGATGGTATACATGTAATTATGCAAGTTTGAAAGTCCATTTGAAGGTCCAATTGTGTCTATTGTGAAGGCTGCTGAATAGTAGCTTAGCAATGACTTATAAAGATAAACCTCTACCTTGGAAAACCCAGCAGCCATTTCTGATCATCTTCTCACCTGACACCTAAAATACACATAACAATAACTACCACGCAAAATAGATACACAGATAGAAATACAGTTTATTGACATTTAGATTTGTTTTACACATGCCCTGGGTTCAGCAGTAGCAGTCATTTTTCTCCTTCTTAGTAGCTGGTGCAGTGCTGTGGTTTTGACTTTCAGCCTGGGAACAGCACTGATAACACCGATGTTTTTAGTTGCTGCTCAGTAATGTTTACTCTGGCCAAGGACTTTCTGAGTCTCATGATCTTCCAGGGAGAGGGGGAAGCCTGGACGAAGCAAAGACAGGACACCTGACCCAAACTGACCAAAGATATATTCCATACCACAGCACATCATGCCCCGGATGTAACTGAGAGCTACCCAGAAGGGCTAGTGCACTGCGGGGTCGGGCTGGGTATCGGTTGATGCTCAGTTGAGCTAGGAGTTACCAGTCAGTGGGTGGTGAGGTGTTGTATTCTCTTCCCTTGTTATTTCCCTTATCATTATTATTATTGGTGGTAGCAGTAGTGGTTTTTATATAAACCTGTCTCTCTCTTGGTTTAAACACAGAGTAAGAAGATGTATTTTACTATAGCTTGAAGAAATCTTGGAATCCAGCTTTAGGTGACTAGTTGAAGTAATGTTGTTTGTTACCTAACAAAAATGTTAGATATGTTCCCAAGTGGGCGTGATTCATTTTACCTTTCTGGTAATCACCTAAATTCCCTGTAACGTCCAAAGAATGAGGCATCCACTCTCCATTGGCTAATGGGAAGATACATATGTCAGAATGGTCCTGTAGGCATGTACAGGATAAATCACCTTTTGAATAGAAATGTCAGATAAGGTAATGTAATAAAACAGTATAGTGGCAGCACTGCCTATCTTTCACATAATAGTCTAGTTAATTGAGGCAATTCCTCCTGAAAGTGGAAAAATTCAATTCTGTGTTTTCTTTACCTGACATTGAATTTGACTTTACTGTAACCAGGTATCATGGAGCCAACAGAATCCCCAAAAAACCCCAAACCCAAACCAAACAAAAAACCACCAACAACTGAAGGCAAAACCAGTAAGAAAAAGCAGTTACTGTGTAGTACATAGGTCAGACATTTGTGTGGTCAAAGAGGTCTAAGTCTATGTTTCACTACTGAGAATGTTTTTGCTGTTTATTCAATATTCATCTAATGTAAACTGAATTCAGGGGAATGCTGTTGGGAGCTCCAGATTACTATTCTGCTATGTTTCTTTAAACATTCTCAAACCTAGGGTGAAAGCTCAGGTTTTCCCACATTATGTATCAGTGTTTTTATCATGAGACTATTTTTCCAAAACACAGTCCACAAAATAGGTGTCTGTTTTCCTAAACCTGAATTTCAGTGCTGTTCTTTTTAAGAGGCAGACATCCGTCTCCTCAGAACAAGCAGGTCTGATCATGCCTGGGTAACACAATTAGCTTTTAGCTAAAAGGGGGGAATTAACAGGGTTAGCTAGGTTAGCTAACCTAGAAATTGGGAAGACTAAATAGCTATTTGACACTAAGTGAGTTTTAGGCATACACGCCCTGACTGAACTTTCCTTTATCTGTCACCAGAAATACATATACATCAGGGAACTGAAGAGTTTTTAGAAATGGGAGGAATTGGGGAATGAAACATATTTTTTGAGATAGGAGAAAAGGTGCTTTAGTCTTTTACCTTCCTGCTCCAGAATAATAGCTGAATACTTCTTATCAGCTCTGCCCTATTAGTGACGGAAATACAAAAGCTTTGTAAGGCCTCTTCCATTTGCTTTGAAAGTAGAAATAAAATTTCACCAGAATTTCATTCTGGTATTCTAATTTTGCCTTCATTAGTCAGGTATTGTAATAGTACTTACCATGACAAACTCTATTGGTTTAATGCAGATATGTATAATAGACTTTTCACTTTAAGTCCTAATTAAATGAAATTAATCAAATATTCATTTCCATTTCAATATAATATAGCTAATTTCTGAAATCATGCTTATAAAAACCAGCAAAAGAGTTGTCCACAACACATAAAATAAGATAGGGGTGCTGAAACTATGGATTTGTTTATAAGAAATTACATATGGTGAGCTTTATTTTTTGTGAGCTACTCCAGAAACTTCTCTCCAGCAGTTCATAGAGCCTTCTTTGCACAGAATGTCTTTGCAGGACTAAGACATTCCATGTTGCAGACAGAGCAAGGGTTAAGGGAAAAGATACGAATTATTTAGATTTATTACTGGAACAGATTCAAACATATGAAGTGCAACCTTGCTTGTATATACCAGAGGGAAGTTGTCCTGGTTTTGAGGGAAATTTGTATGGGAGACTCTTCATCAGGGACTGTAGAAATAGAACAAGAGGTAATGGGCTCAAAGTAAAGCAGGGGAAGTTCATAGGTATATAACTTATATAACTCTATAAATTCACATGATTAGATATAAGGAAGTTCTTTACTGTGAGGGTGATGAGGCACTGGAACAGGCTGCTCAAAGAAACACCAAATGCTCCATCCCTGTCAGTGTTCCAGGCCAGGTTGTACAGAGCCTTGGGTGACGTGGTCTGGAGTGAAGCATCCCAGCCCATGCAGGGGAGTTGGAAATAGATGATCTTAAGGTCCTTTCCAACCCCAATTGTTCTATGATCCTATGACCTAATGATTAAAAGGCTTCGACATTTAATGTCATGTTACTAGTAGTCTGTGAAGCATTAAAGGTTTTTTTCAATCTCTCAACATCTTTTATGGCTTTTGAAAATGGAAGTATAATCAAAATGTTTATTTAATGTTTATCTATTACTTTCAAATTTTGAAAAAGAAATTACAAGAGAAATAGGAGGAATTACTATTATCACCTTTTCTATTATTATAAGTAAACAGAAGGTACATTAATTTTTTATTTTGAATTGTATTTATTAGATTGACATATAATTTGTCCTCATTCTTAATCTTGAAATGTAACTCAAGCATTCTGAAGGTTTGAAAAAAATTAATCCCATATATTTTATTCTTAAACTTCAAAATAATATGCAACATGGCTAGAAACTGTTAATTCACACACTAGGAACAAATTTGCAGCAGAAAATGTAGTTCAGAAAAGCATGAAGGACCATGGTATTAATTTAATATGATTACAGATTGAAATTCAAGGGGGGGGAATAAGGGTAACTTAATTTACATTTTGAAATGAAAATGAACATTATAGATTTTTTTCCTATTAGCTTTGATACAAGGAAAGTGTCTACATCTATACCACATTGCAAATCTTTAAATCAGCTTACAAGAAATAGTGTTTTGATTGGTAAAACAATCTGCTAATTTGTGACATAATTAAATATGCATATTCTATAAAAACTCAAAACTCTAAGCATGTTTAATGTAATTTAAATGACACTTATTTTGCAACTCCAAATATGATATTAATAAACTGAGTAATTTAGAACTAATTTACATAATAAGTGTATATACTTAGAATCACACTTTCATCAAAGAGTCACAGGAAACCTTTAATTGCTAATGAATTTTAAGGAAGCAAGCAAGATAGAAATACAATTTCAAGAATAATCCTAACAATGGCCAGTAATACATATGAAACTTAACTGTATGAAACTTTATAATGGACATGTAAATTATGTTAAATACAAACAATAATTTTAAAATATTTTGATAACCCATGCCTATAATTTTTGGTTTGCAGACATATTTCCAAATTTTGATTTTATAGTTGAGATGCATTTAACTATATATTTGAAAATATCAAGTCATAAGAATATTAAGAAGTGTCTAACTTCTGAGATTTCAAATTTTTTTTTATATTGCTAAAATTTGAGATGCATGAGAGCTCTCCTTCCCACTCCCGGCATCTCCTTTGCAAGTATTCCATTCTAAATAATTGAATAAATAAAGAAACAAGTAAATAAATAATTGCGTTAGAGACTTAATTTTCTTAAAATTCTAGGAATTTGGACTTCAAAAAATTGTTAAATGTAGGATGATTCATGATAAGGACATGCACAGTCACAAGAAAGGTGTACGATATAATACTGCTCCTGTGTGTGTAAAATTACTATTTTTTTGTCATCATTAAGAAGGAAGAAAAATTAATTTAGTAAATAAATAGTTCTTTCAAGCCATTCTTCTGCTGAATGAAATGATGATCCCTCTGGTTAGTGAAATTCTACTGTCTCAGCTAAAAAAGTAATAATGAAGTGCTTTCCAGTAATAGGGATAGGGCCTTCAAATTGCTCATTAGCATGGTTTTCAAGGTTTCAGTTTATACATGCATAAATTAATTAATTAATTAAACTCTCAGTACAATGCTTGAATACTATTTTAGGTATTTCTTTCACTCATGTTTCATATTTAAGAAATTAGAAAACTTGACAGTAATTGTTTATGTTTCCATGAGAGGAAAAAAGGGAAAAGTTAATTGTTTTTATGTCTTTTGGTGTCCTGGTATTTCGTTCCAGGTGCTTTGTTCACTTAGCATGCACAAACTGGAGGAACTGCAGCTTGAGCTGTGTCTGGAAATAACAGTAGTGAATAAGATAGGGAAAGGAAGACCTGGAGTGATGACAGACTAATGGGGCTGGCACAGCATAATTGGAACCACAGCACAAAGTGCAGCACATCACTACTTTACAGAGAAGGGTTCAAAATGATACACAAAACCTGTCTGTTAGGAAGTAACTGCTGATGAGACTACAAACAGTAGGAAATACCACAGTTTTTCAGACCTCTATTAATTTTATTCATTCTGTTTTCCTACTGGATCTTTACTGGCTTTGTATTGGTCAGGGAAGGTTTGGATAATGAATTTCTGCCTCCAAAGGTCATTCAGATCTCAAAATATGGAATAAAATAACTGCAGAGAGTTGAGCTGTACTTACTGCAGAATCTAAACACCTGCAACGGTCTTAGTTTGTTACAATCATTAATGTTTTGGGCTTATCTATAACATCAGATAGCATGAAAGTAGAAAGGACAACAAACTAGTTGCCTTAATGTGATTTTATCTTTTTGTTTAATTTGCTTCCTTTGCAGTCTTGATATCAAATTCTCTTTTGAAATCTAGATGGACAGATTTCAGATTGAATAGATTGAATTTCTATTGTAATACCGTTTGGCACATGACAAATTATTACTGAGAAACTCTAAAAGAAAAGAGGTGTCCAACAGCATCAGTGTATTTAATGGTTTGTCAGCATTTCTATTGTAAACCCTGTATTTGATGTTTTCCTTATTCTGTTGGCTTGATACAAAGAATTGAGGATATCAGCTGAAATGTAGTTTATTAAGACAGACAAAAGGCATGAAAATTGGTAAATTGATTCTGACAGTAAAGAGTCAGAGATAACAAATTTCTAAAACGATTGTTACTAAATCTTTACTCACCAAAAATGCTATTAGGCTTTCTCATGAAGAACAATACTAGTAGAGACAAAACATACACTTGTTCTAATCTCACAGTTACTTGATATTGTAACTAGCATAACAGAATCATTATGGATTCAGAGAAAGTCCAGGAACTTACTGTATGTATTCTGTATTGACTTCTACCTACTCTAAGTTAAAATGTGTATGGCAGGCCTAGTCATGCTTGGTTCAGTATGGACACTTGTGTTGTGTGTAGGTGGCAAGGGGCTGGTCACAGGGGGGCTTCAGGTTGACCCCTGTGAGAAAAGGGCCAGGGCTACTGTATACTGGAGATGGTTCCAGCAGGCTCCAAAACAGACCCACTGTGGAACACAGATGATGGAGCCAAGATGACAGAGCCTCTGGGAAAACATGCTTAACAATCCTCACTGCCTGTGCAAAGCAAAATTCTTCACGGGCAGTGACAACTGAGGAAACAAATGTGAGAGAAACAACCCCATAAACACACAGTTCAGAGAAGAGGGAGAAAGTAGCCCCAGTGCCAGAGCAGATATTACCCTGCAGCCAGTGGGGAAGACCATGGACAAGCAGGTATTTTGCTGTAGAATTTGGTGGGGCTCCTCTGGAGCAGGTATTCCTCTTCAGCCCAAGGAGAGGGGCACAGTGGAGAGAATATTCACACTGCAGACTGTGAAGGATCCCAGGCTGGAGCAGGTGGATATATACTGAAGGAACCGTGGACTGTACAGAGCCCAAGCTTGTGCAGAGGAAAAGCATAAGCAGGAAGGAGGGGAGGTAAAAACTCTAATGAACACATCATAACTACCCTACTACATAACTACATTCCATAACCCTGTGCACCATTTGTGGGGGGGAAGCAGAGCAGTCAGTGAAGTTGAGCCTGGGAAGGAGTTGAATGAAGTGAAAGTGTTATTTTAATTTATCATTGTCTCTCATGATACAAATCTATTTTTATTAGCAGTATGAATCTTTTTTTTTCCCCCTGTTTTGACTGTGTCAGTAACTTGTAAGTGATCCCCCTGTCTTAATCTCAGCACTTGAGTTTTTCCATCTTATTTTCTTTTCCTGCCCCATTGAGGAGAAAGAATGAGAGAGCATCTGGGTGGGGGTCTGACAGCCAGCCAAGGTCAACTCACCACAATATTCTATTTAGATTCCTGTTTATGAATGCTTAAAATATTAACTTTTGTTCTACTAGTACAAATTGTCTTATATATGATTTTCTAACCTTTCTAGAGTTTTGACTATGATTTGGACACTTTGACACTGATATTAAATAGTTGTTTCTAGCAACAGTAATTTGGTTTATTTCTGAAAAAATAATAATCGAACTCCGTATTTTCTTCAAAACATTGTAGGTTAGAATATGTAACTAAGAAAAGACTGAAGTTTTCAAACTTATGTGTGTAGATTAATTTCTGTATGACTTTTTTCCTGGGCATTTATATTATAAGCATAATAATTAAGATTTTCAAAGTCACAAGTGATTTTTAGTGTCTGAATCAATTAACTCTGGGGAAGCTGATTTCTGAAAGGCATCTATCAGCCTTTCATTAAAGGTTTTTAAAAAATTCAGATTTGAGTACCTGCTTGGAAAGGACCTCAGAAGATCATCAGGTCCAACCTGTTGTGGGAAAGAGCCTAGATGAGATTATCTAACAACCTTTCCAAACATATCTTGAAAATCTTCAGAGATGAGACTCCACCATGTCGCTGGGGATGCAGTTATGCCAAATTATTGTTCTCTATGTTAAAAGAACCATTTTCAGGTTGTAGTGCTGTCCTGAACAGTTGAGATAAGGTTCATGACATTAGATAGTCATGAGCTGTCTAGTCAGGCCAGAGGGATTATTATGATAAAATCCCTGGTTCCTCATCTTTCCACTGGGAGGGCACTAAGCCAATGAAAGCTCCTAATCATAAACACTCAAAGAAAAAACAGGTAGAATTTAGCCCATTTAAATCAAGACATGTCTGAGATTATGTCATTAATATGGAGCTACTTGATCTTTTAAACTACTGTGCAAAAATATCAGGAGTTACTGGGATTTTTGTGGAAACATCTTTCATGGTGCCGTAAATAGTGACAACTAAAACATACACACCAGATTTTATTATTCTAGTCACTATTAGGAGATAGTATTCCATATGCAGTTTTTATCATCCACAAAAAGCTGTCAGCAATGCTAAAACTTTTATTTCCTTTGACTTTTTTTCATTTCTAATGTAAATCTATGTTTTCCTGTGCTCTATAATACTTATTTTTAAGCCACCTTATGGATGAAGAATTTGTCCTGTTTTTCTGATATGTGATGCTGTCATTTGCTCTCAACTTTGTCTTATCTTTACTCAGTAATGTCTTAATTTTTATTTTGCTGTAATAGGAGTAATACCTTATAGATTTATAGTTACAGCTATATCTATTTAATGATTTAAAGACTCATGAGTAAACAGAACTAATTAATTTTCCTACAGAGGTGTTGGAAAAAGTTTTTACAACACAGTTAAGGATTCACTTCCATACTTATTATTTCCTGATAGTAGCACTAATTTCAAATGAGAGTGCTCTGCCAACATTGCCCTTGAAAACATTTGCAATGTTCTTCATCTTCAGGCTGTTAACAGTGTCCTTTCATGGCTCATTTTACACAGTTTAACATCTTCTCCAGATACCATTGACCCTGGCATTATTGTACATCATCTTAAGCACCATGTAAGTCTCACTGCCAGTTTTAGCCTGGCCAACATCTTTATTTAACTTGACCATAGCAGAATAAATTAATTACTATAGGTATCATCCCCCACCCCCCCACCCCCTCCTGAGCTTGTTGTTGCTTGCTTCAGGGATCTAAACTGCATACTGTATTTTTTGTTGCCAATATATTCTACTTCCTATTTTTTTAATAGTTAAAAATATATTAAATGTGAAAAACTTGTTTTCTGACGTAGTGTTTATTCTTCTTAATTGTTTTACTATCACTGAAAAAAGGAAAAGAATGTGAAAGTCAAGTGTTTATAAAATGGCATGGAATTTACTGTTTAACAATTTTCAGTTAGGCTTGCTTCTTTATGTGACATCTGCAATCAGAAGTACACAATAACCTAAAGGAGGACAATATATCCCACTAGGACCATTTCAGGGCATGGCTTGATGCTTTCTATGAGTTGTTTCAAGAAGAAAAGCATCTTTCTGAATTTAATGGTTCTCTAGGGGTTCACTGAGTTTTGGACCTAGGTATGTTCCCGTTCAGTGATATTTTCTGTCACCCCAGAAGTCAGAGCTCAGATGGTGCAATCTAGTGTCAGTCTTCCTGTTACATTAGGTCTTCATACCCTTATTCAGTAAGTGGTTCTGTGTGCACATCCCCTGATAATGGCTTCCACCTGCTGATAGAATAAATTCCAAAGTTTGACTAAGATTTGTCAAGGGCAAGCAAGTTCAGTAGTAACAGCTGACCACAGAATTTGGCTCTGCTTTTGCCTCCTAGATAGAACTCTCAGATACCAGATTTCTTTTTCCTACACTTGCAATTAAGGAGAATAAGCATTTTCTGTCTAGCCTTTTTGTGTACATTTGGTAGACTGACTCATGTAAGGCCTGACTTAAAACCGTAGAGAGCAGTGGGAAGATTTGCTGATAGGACTACCAGGTCACCAGAATGCCACTGATACGTTTGAATAAAAAGTTTAAGCCCGTCCACATCTTTTGCACAGACAATCCAGCTAATTGGGGTATGAGTGTGTATATTACACCACAAGTCTCTGAATTTCACTCCTGAAACTATGTTAACTGGATAGTAAGACTGAATACAGTCTAGTGCACGTCAGGTGGCTTCTGTGATGACAAACAATGAGTGTATAAGAGGACACATCCTCAGATAGAATATTTGCACTTTAAGGAGTCTGGATGTTCCTCTGGCTCATGAGCAAGGATACAGCTGATTTCATATAACTTCCTTTGATTTATTGAATTAAAAGATATACAAACTGAATGAAAACAAATACAAACTCCCCTACTGGCTAGTTTAGGGAGATTGCTGCTTTCAGTTCAAAGGTTCCACACATAGGATTTATTTTTTGTTTCACATAGCATACTGAATGCTATGATATCATACTTTTGGTGTCTGTCTTTAGGGTGAATTGTCTGTAATTTTAGATCTCTCTGTTTCAGCACCTTATTCTTTAATCTGTAATGCTAAGTCCTTGTCTCCAGGAATTCTAAATAATTCCTGAACATTTTTCAATATGAAAAGCAATATAGGAATGGAAGTTCTAAGCAGCAGATGGAAGGAAGACTAGGACAAAGGAAGTGACAGAGGAAAAGTAGAAGTGACTGGAAAGAGTGGAACAAAGAAATTGGTATAGGAAAACATGGAATAAAAAATAAGAAAGACAAAATGGCCACAACTGAAAATTAAAAAAAAAAAAAAAAAAAAAAAAAAGGATGGTTAAAAAGAAATCAGAAATATTAGGGAAAACCAAAGTAAAAACAAAAAACAAAAATTTGACTACCAAGAAAAAAGGATCATGTACAACAAGTATAGTTTCTAAAAAAAACTTTGTTTAGACAAAATACAAATTAAGCACGCAATTAATAATAGTTGTTAATAGTGTTATTGCCTTAGCAGGACTTTTTGCATTAAATGAAATACTGGCATTATATGGGATTAGCTTCTTTCTTACATTCGTCCAATACTCTCTTTTTAGCATATTCATTCTTGTGTCAGATGTCAATTTTACTCTGCATACAATTATCTGGAAGCTCAGCTTCTTTTTTTGTTATGTATTGTTTCCCATTTCCATCTCTTGAAACTTCTTATGCTTCTTCTTTTGACAGTTAACCCATTTGCCTCTCTGTCTTCCTCTGTGAGAGAGTGGAGGGAACATGGCAAGAAACACTCTGGTAGGTAGGGGAAAGGTTAAGGAAGACTGCAGAAATTGTAGTTACTATAATTCCTCCCTTACCTAAATTTCACAATGAAGAACCAGCTCAAGTATCCCTGCACTATGTTACTGCTGCTGAGTGCTGCTAAGTATGAAGGGCACAGAAGCAGTAAGAGTATAACCCGAACAAGCTCATAGCATTTTGACTATATGTGTATTCATTTAGGAATGGAAGGAATGAGTGCTTACACTCTTTAATAAAGGAGCTGCAACACATTATCCATTTATTATGCCTTATTAGTTTATTAGTTCCAGAGCTAGCTCAGGTGTAAAAGCCACTGATTCCACTTGACTGTTTCTAGAATGGGGATCATGAAAGAGAATGGCAGAAACAGATCAAAACACACAATCAGTTTCAAAGTTGCACAGCTTATTAGCTCTGGTTCAGTGTTAGCTGTGCTTGTCCATGGTCTCCAGAGCACCAAATTCTGAGCAAGCTTATTAGGTCAGTTGCAGTACTAAGATGGGCAAGAGCTGTCTGTGCATTTTTCTTATGTCCCAGCTAATGAGCCCTTCTGACTCTGTGGAACTTAGGAGGAAGAGCTAAGTTGCTCTGCAAGAAGCTGTCTGAGCCCTACAAAGCTGGAATTGAAGCAGAACTGACAATCCTTGTTAAAATGAAGCTGACTGTATGTATTGGGATGTCCCTACACCTGACTTTACAGTTCTTTTGGGTCTGGGAATGTAATAAAAGTTGTCTTTTATATGGTGATGTATGGTTTTATTCTCTGCTTGTGGCTTATTACATGCTCATTGCCAGCAAATTTTCTTACAACAGGAATAGCTGGGTGGTAGATAATAGGATTGTGCTTTGTCTCACCTGTGACTACAAAACCACTAGCTGTGTTGTTTCATAGTTGGTTAGCACCTATGTTGCTAAGAAGTGGTTCTTTCTTCTTCTCCTTAAGTCCCTGATAGCTCTCTTTGGGCACTAATGTTTCTATGGTTGCAAGGTAGCTGAATCAGATCTGGCTGAAAAGAAATATATATATTTTTTTAATTTTCTTGCTCTTTTTTTGAGGGCTGTGTTTCAGTCGGGTCAGTTCTTGGGTGTCATGACTGCATAAGTCCTTGTGACAGTGTAAGGGAGGCTGATAGCAAAGTACAGAAGCACAGACTTTGCATGACTTGATTATTAAACTGCATTTTTGGCTAGCTGAACCCCTCTAGGTCCACTGAAAGTATTTGTGCATGTTAGGCTTCAGGAATCTCTGGGGGTTCAGGACAGGCTGAAAGGTAATGACTAAGATACCAGGAAAGAAAACAACAGTAGCAGCATTCAGCCACTTCTTGAAAGTGTTCATTTGCCTTCTTGCATTAGGAAGTAAATCCAGAGCTAAGAAATTGTGTCTTGAACATAACAGAAAAAAAGATCCAATGACCTGGAAAAGAATATGTGGAGTTTAGACAGCCTTAAAGAAACTATGAAGACTGTTGGACTATTGGACTATTGATAAGAAGAACTCATCCTGAGAAGACATAGTGGGAAGGAGGAATCCCTTTCTTCAACTATTGTTTTGTCTCATTTGGAAGATGAGTAGTCTCAATTTTGATGAGTTCCTTTGTAGTGAAATATATCTGACAACTAAAAATTAAAAATGCACTAATCAGTATATAATTCACCTTGTGCTAAGAACAAATATACACAAACTAAAATACAGCCACCAATGCTATGTGTTTCACAGCACTAAATTGCTGTACCAGACAAAGTCCATGAGCATTTTATGTAAGTATGCGTGCAATGTGACCACAAAAAAGGCAAGCAATGAAGTGTGTAGTTACATGTGGGAGATATACAAGTAACAAAAGTTGCAATACAGAACACAGCATGCAAACCTATGATTGCAAACACCTAGACATCATGCTGAAAGCTCAAGGACAAGAGCAAAACCAAAAGCAATACAAGCAGTACAACGAACAGTCAAGATGTTTCTTTTAGGGAGGGGAGAGGGGGGTAAAAAGCATAAATCACTAAGGATAGCCCAGAGAAGATGGAAATTAAAAAAGACAAGTCTGTTTCAGTTTTAAATTACCTCATTAAAGAGTTCTCAGGTCTGATCACCATGACTGCTGCTACTAAGACACACCTTGTACCATAGCCATCAATGCTAACTATATGACATCAGCTCCATGGTATTGCATACTCACAGGTAATTTGGGATATGACTGTTAAAAACTAACAGTCTTGTATCTGTAGCAATGATAATTAATAATGCATAAGAACAAACCAATAACATGATGTGTGTTGTTAATGAGGGAATTTAAAACTTACCTGAATCACTGTCTTCTAAACATTCCCATAAGAATGATTTCCAGTTCCTTCACTGGTATGTGTATTCATAGACATATGTTCAGCTGCAGCTGAGTAAGTTCCAACTTAAGTTCAGTAACAGAATAATTATTTTATAATCATCTCACAAATATAAAGTTTTATATAAATTTCTTGCAAATGAAAATATGTATTATTTTATATATCTCCTAGCTTTGCAGTTTTTAAGGTCTTTGGCACCTCTTGGCATAACAGTTTTAAATAAAAGGTTTTGCAAATATACTGGAATTCTATATTCCCATTTTTGGGAGCTGTAATTGCACCCAGTACATGTACTAGCTGAGAAACATGCATTCCTTGAGACCAGACTTTTAAATTTTCTTCCATGTCTATATCTTACCTCTGAACTACTACAGTTGATCAACTCTGGTTTAAAGAGGATTTGAGCTCAGTCCTCCTAGAAAGGTTGTGAAAAAAAAAAAAAAAGCTAAAAATATAGCAAAAATAAAAAAAAAACAGAACCACAGAATCATAGGACGGTTGAGGTTGAAAGAGACCTTCAGAGCTCATGTGGTCCAAACCACCTGCTCAAGCAGGGCCACCTACAGCTGCTTTACCAGGACCATTTCAGATTCTGAATATTACCAAGGATGGAGACTCTAGAACCTCCCTGAGTAACCTGTGTCAATGCTCAGTCACCCTCACAGTGCAAATGTGTTTCCTGATGTTCAGAGGAAACATCCCGTTTTTCAGTTTGTGCTCATTGCATCTCTTTTTTCATTAGGCACCACTGTAAGGAGCCTGGTTCTGTCTTCAGGCACTTGTACGCATTGATGAGATTCCCCCTGATCCATCTCCAGGCTGAACAGTCCCAGCTTTCTTACCCTTGACTCCTTAAGGAAATTCTTCAGTCTTTTAATAATCTTTGTGGCCCATCACTGGACTGTCTCCAATAGCTCCATACTCCTCTTGTCTTGGGGAGCCCAAAACAAGGCACAATACTTCTTCAGGTGTGGTCTCTCCAGTGCTGGGTCAAGACAGTGCTGTAGTCTATTTTATTTTTGTGTCTCCATCACATCATATAGTGTCTGCCCAACAAGAATTCTCTGTTCTGTATCAGCTGGTATTACTATTACAGCTCCCCACAAATTTCATTTCTATATAATCTTATCATAGGAGCAAAATATCCGGGTTATAAACCTACATTTTGCCTTTAGTCACTTCTTCGATGGTATCACAGTATCACAGTATGTTAGAGATTGGAAGGGACCTCAAAAGATCATCTAGCCCAATCCCCCTGCCGGAGCAGGAACACCTAGATAAGGTTACACAGGAACATGTCTAGGCGGGTTTTGAATGTCTCCAGAGAAGGAGACTCCACAACCTCCCTGGGCAGCCTGTTCCAGTGTTCTGTCACCCTCACTGAGAAGAAGTTTCTTCTCAAGTTTAAGTGGAACCTCTTGTGTTCCAGTTTGTACCCATTACCCCTTGTCCTATCATTGTTTGCCACTGAGAAGAGCCTGGCTCCATCCTCGTGACACTCCCCCTTTATCTATTTATATACACTAATAAGGTCACTCCTCAATCTCCTCTTCTCCAAACTATAGAGACCCAGCTCCCTCAGTCTTTCCTCATAAGGGAGATGCTCCACTCCCTTAATCATCTTAGTTGCCCTGCGCTGGACTCTCTCCAGCAGGTCACTGTCCTTCTTAAAGTGAGGGGCCCAGAACTGGACACAATATTCCAGATGAGGTCTCACCAGGGCAGAGTAGAGGGGAAGGAGGACCTCTCTCGACCTACTAACCACCCCCCTTCTAATACACCCCAGGATGCCATTGGCCTTCTTGGCCACAAGGTCTGCCGATAGTACACTCAATTCCCTCATCTAAATCATTGATGAATATATTAAATAATACTGGTCCCAGTACCGACCCTTGAGGCACTCCACTAGATACAGGCCTCCAACCAGATTCCGTCCCATAGACTACAACTCTCTGGCTTCTCTCCTTCAGCCAGTTCACAGTCCGCCTCACTACCCGATCATCCAGACCACACTTCCTCAATTTAGCTGCGAGGATGCTGTGGGAGACTGTGTCAAACGCTTTGCTGAAGTCAAGGTAGACCAAATCCACCGCTCTGCCATCATCCATCCACTGTGTTATTTCCTCATAAAAGGCTATGAGATTGGTCAAGCATGACTTCCCCTTGGTGAAGCCATGTTGACTGCCCCTCATAACCCTCTTATCCTTGGTATGCCTTAAGATGGCACCAAGGATAAGGTGTTCCATCACTTTCCCAGGAATGGAGGTGAGGCTGACTGGTCTATAGTTACCCGGGTCCTCCTAGTAGAAGTAGAATCCACTTCTACCTCCTGGTAGAAGTGTTAACTGTGTTACAGCAAACTGCTCCTAACTACTGACAAAGGAATGTTTTCCTTTCTCTTAAAATCAGTTTACACAGTCAGCTATGCTCAGACAACATATATTAACAAGAAAAACTAGAGGAAAATATTTTAAAAAGGGAGAGAAAAAGATTTCTCCCTCAAGGACTGATTGTAAATGTGAAGATTCTAGACAGTTCCAGGACAAACTTTTGTACCTTGTCTTTGATAGGCAGTGTCCCAGGTCAATCTGAGGTGAACTGCATAGAAACATATCTTGGTTGGTGTCCTGGGTTCAGCAGTAGCAATCATTTTTCTCCTTAGTAGCTGGTTCAGTGCTGTGTTTTTGACTTTCAGCTTGGGAACAGCACTGATAACACCAATGGTTTTAGTTGCTGCTCAGTAGTGTTTACTCTGGCCATGGACTTTCTGAGTCTCATGCTCTGCCAGGGAGGAGGGGAAGCTGTGAGGAAGCAAAGACAGGACACCCGACCCAAACCAACCAAAGAGGTATTCCATACCACAGCACATCATGGCCACTATATGAACTGGGGAGAGTTACCCAGAAGGGCTAGATCAGTGCCAGGGTCAGGCTGGGTATCAGTTGGCAGGTGGTGAGTGGATGTATTCTCTTCCTTTGTTATTTCCCTTATCATTATTATTATTGGTGGTAGCAGCAGTGATTTGTGTTATACCTTAGTTACTGGACTGTTCTTATTTCAACCTGTGGGAGTTACAGTCTTTCAATTTTCCTCCCCATCCCTCAGAGAGTGGAGGGAGGAAAAGGAGGTTAGTGAGCTAGCAGTTTCGTGGTTCTGGGTTGCTGGCTCGGTTTAAACCATGATGGTGATGGAAGTTTTCTCTCTTTTCCTAATAGCATTACTCATTACAGAAAACAACTGACAAAGAATCAGAGAATCAAAGCCTCATTCCAATACCGTTGAAGTTACACTGTTAAACTTGGAAAAAAAAATTTTGGCTATTAAACCAAAAGACTAAGAAGATGGGGAAGAAATTATTTTCTTTTTTGAAAAGGAGAGTTACAGAACAAAAATAAAGCCAGATAAAGAAAAAAGTAAATCCATTTGAATTATTCTATGGAAATAACTGAGCAGAAAGGGTTTTTTTGTTACCTTTCATTTGGTTTGTTTTTTCTTACTCTCATCTTCTTCTCCTAAAGAACTAGGTAAATTTCAAATGAAAGCATGTGGTTTTTTAATTTTAGAAATGTGAATATATAAACTGAATTGCACAATTACTCTAACACTACACTAGGAAACTGATGGAGTAATTTTCAGGAATCATGATAAAGCTATCTAGAAGTTGGGGTATGGCAGGGGAAAAGAATCAGTGGGCCCTGCTGAGAATGCCTTGGCTATTGACTGCCAAAGAAGGAAAAGGAAAATGTAAAAGCAAATCAATCAGACGTAGTTGGTTAGACTTAGGGTACTTCCAGCGGAAGAACAGGACATCTTAAGGTTGTGTTTGAAACTGCCTACATATTTTGTAAGATTTAGGCTTCAGGTTTCATACCGAATTTCACTGCATCATGTTGGTTTCATTTCAACTTAAAATTTTATTGATTTCCGAGTGGTTCATGCCAAATTCAGGAGATTTGAAGTCTATTTGCTGTTGGTCCTGAGCTATTGGATGTTCTATTGCTTCTCTTTGTGTAACCATCAGTTCCATTAAGCTTTCTTCTTTGCAATTGCGTTTGATTAAAGCGAGCAGGTAATCCAGAAAATCATTCAACAGTATGTCAACAAGATGGTGTTTTCATGTTTGCTCCAAAACAATAAAATATGTTGGTATTCAGCATTAGAACTTTGCTTAACCTCAATGTACCACATTACATAGAAGGCTGCATCTATGCCGATAGCACCTATGCTGCTACATCTATGCTGGTAAAGAGAGATCAACTACTGACCTCAAAGCCAAAAATGTTCAGATTGAATACTAGGTCCTTGTACAGCAGATGAGTTTCATTCACACTTCATAACAGTTAGCCCTAGGTCTTTTCTAGCTGCCAAATGGTCGTAATCATTACTTATCAGTACTTTTTCATTGAAAAAAAGACTACTGTAACCTACTGCAGTGTGAAACAAATAATATGTGCTATGTATCCTGAGGGTAGGATGGCACATAAAAGCATATAAGAGCAGAAAGCCTGCTGAGTCAGTGTGTGAGGACAATTTAGGAGCAGTCCTGGTGAAATCTCACCCCTACTGCTGTAGGGAGTAGTTCCTGTGTTGAATGATTCCACAAGGCAGGTTGAGCTATTGTGTAGTGCAAAAAAATTAACCTAAACCAGTCAAGGACTAACAGCTATGTACATGATAAGGGGACTAGTGACCAAACACGATCCCTGGCTCATATGTTATTAATAATACAGACATTTCTGTGTTTGTGAAAGAGTTTGCTAAGTATTATAGACTAACTACATGCGATTCATGACCACAAATAATTCTAGCTTTGCTTAGTTAACTGTAGAAAGTAGAAATGCTCAAAAGTAAAATAAAAAATGGTGAGACTCCCATAGTTTTTAGCTAACATGACTTATTCCACACATACAAAGAAAATGAATATAAATTCTTTTTTCTTCCCAATCACATTCAATGACTTAATCAAAATCAAACTGCTATCATAGTCTTTGTTTTCTTTAACATACTCAAATATATTTGGCTAAAAGATTACAACAAGCTATGGGTTTCATTCATAATAGAAAGTCGACACAACCACGTCAATGTATTAGTGCTTCACTTTCTACTCCTCAAAAATATTATCTAGAATCTAAATGCTGCTACCTGTGTGTCTTATTCAGAGAGTTTTGTGTCTCAGACTGGGTCAGATGATGTACTAAACATTAGCTAAATTAGAGGCAGCTGAGAAAAAAATATTAAGCATGCAGGTATGTTTGAAATCCTGCCTATCCTGAGAGGATAGGTATTTAAACTATTTGGGACAATCTACCCTGAATCTTGTTGTTATTATTATGAATATTTATATCCATTTTTGCAGAGAAAGGAAGGGTTTCCTTCCCACTTTCAAAAAAAAAAAAAAAAAAAAACCACCCAAAACCGTGCATACCTCTATTCTTTTCATTCTCTAGTGCCGTGTGAGCGTGAAGTGCAAGACCTGGTTAAATTGCTCCATTCTCCTGTGTATTGGAAAAAGGAGAATTTAAGGTTATGCGTATAGCCTTCTTGTTTAGGCTAAAAAGATCTTCAAGAACAAACTGAGAACTGTCTATACTTTTTCTTTTGTACATGAGCATAAAAAATTAATGGGACCATGAAGAGAGAACTAAAAAGAAATCCTGTGCATAACCTAGAAAGTAAAGAATTCACCTGAAAAACAGGTGTTCTTATATTTGCTCCAACAAGGTTTCTTTTTTATTTTTAATTGGAATCTGCATAAAAAGATATAGTTTGACACTCTCACTGAGCTGAAAACAACAATACTTAAAATGAAAATCCCATGTAATGCTCCATTTTGTAATGCCTTTGAATTTTTTTTCTCATATTTTGACTCTTCTGGAAAAATAAATGTGACGTACCAAGAAAACTAGCCAAGTTACACTTGCCTGACAGTAAACAACATCCTTGCATACAAATACTGACTAAAGTGACTTAACAGTTCTGGGAGGCTTTGTTCTAGGATTTTTCATTTTTTTTGGGTGATACAATTAAAAATAAATCTAGGATAGAGGAGCCCAAATACATTCACTTTCAAGCAAAGACTTAACTTAGACCTAGAGAGATTAGAGAAAGTAATTGTAAACAGTGTAAGACCAAGTAAGTGGACTGTGTACCAGCAGCGTCTGTCATAGAGAGCGCAAAGTAGCAATGCAGTATTCTGTTAATAATTATTCCTGTTGAAAAACAACAGGCAAATATTTACAGCTATGTGTTAGACACACAAGCAGGTATGCAGAAGGCAACTAAAGTGCAAAGTCATTTAAAGATGTAAACAAACACTTGCATATTTCTCACAGATTTTTATTTTGTAGGGTTCTAGTGAGAAGCAACACTCAGTCCTGTCCAGGCTAGTAAGCTGTGTGCCAGACCTTACAGAAGGCTCCTGTAATAACTGCTTAGAAGATATAATCATAATTTTGAAAAAATATGCAACTGGAATATATCTGAGCATTGCAGATAGAAAAAAATGAGAAACAATCTGTTTTTAAGAGTTAGCAGACATATACATATGAGATAGATGTGAACGGTTGATTTTCTTATCTGTGGTTTTATTTTTCCCCATTTAAAAAGTAACTATGGTGAAGAATATTCCTTACCCTATAAAAGGTTGCAAAACTGCCTTTTTTTAATTATTTTTTTTATTTAGAAACTATTCTATTTCTGCCGAATCTTAAAATGTTACTGCATGTGCTTGTTTTGGTTTAAGCTCAGCCAGTAACTCAGAACCACACAGTTGTTTGCTCACTTCTTGCTTTCTTCCCCTACACTTCTGGTGGGATGCGGAGGAGAATCAAAAGAATGTAAATCCCATTGGGACCCATCCCATTGATGAGTTGAGGTAAGAACAGTCCAATAACTAAAGTATAATACTAACCCACTACTACTACCACTAATAATAATGATGATAAGGGAAATAACAAGGGGAGAGAATATAAAACCAAAAAGGGAAGGGAAAAAGAACCCAACAATAAACAGCAGTGATGCACAATACCACCCACCAACCCATACCCTGACCCGAGCTGCAACCTGGGACTTCGAGGTGACTCCCTCCCAGTTTATACACTTGGAATACCCCTTTGGGTAGTTCGTGTCAGGTGTCCTGTCTCTGCTTCCTCCCATCTTCTTGTGCCACTCCACACTGGCAGACCGTGATACTGAAAAGTCCTTGACTGGAGTAAACATTACTTAGCAACAACTAAAACCCTGGTGTGTTACCAGCATTGTTCTTAGACTGAAGTAGAAACAGCACTGCAGCAACTACTAAGAAGGAGCCAAATAACTGTTACAGCTCAGCCCAGAACAGTACTGTTCTAGCTATTTTGGAACTGTAGGAGATGACAGATAAGAGCCTGTTCAGACATATCACCGAAAAAATCCAAACTCCATCTGATTTCAAAGAGAAAATGGCCTTGTATGGCACAGAAACAAGCTTGGATCAGTTATGTTTCATATGCAAGGTAAGTCTATTTTATTTCCTGTTCACTAATACCCATGTTTAGATTAGGAGGTCTTCATGTTGGGCTAGAAAACAAATTATGGAGTATTTCTAAGAGTTTCTATTTTCCTTAATAATGAACTGTCAGCTTTTGGTGACCACACCGATTGGCAGAAAAGGTATTCCTTAAGCTGTCTTTACTTATTCTATATGCTGAACTACATTTCTTGCTGAAACTGAATATTGCAAAACACAATGAATTAAATATAAATATAAATCTATTTTGGTTTACAAAAATTTTTTAGCAGTTTACTATTTTTTTAACAAAATATAAACAATAGAAAGAAGATACTACTAATTTTGATCTTCTGTTTATAAAAATCCATCTGAAGGTAAAAATCTCCAAAAATTCCATTCATGTATTAGTAACTGAAGTGAATAATTCAGAATTGCCCATGTAATGAAGCCTTCTTATAATTTCATAATTGAGAAATAATGAAAATTTGCAAGAATATTAATAATGATGAAAGTAATTGTTAATCAAAGCATAAGGAATTAATTAAGGCAAAAAAGCTTCTTCCTGCCTATATTATTTGACACTAACAATTTGCAATAGTATCCTGCCACTTGAAGTTTGAGTAGACACCTATTACTCCTTCTGCCTAAGCACTACCATCAGGAAAGAAGGAACAGAAAAACACCAGTATTTTAAAAAAGTTGAAATGGCATGTATAGGTTTAATTGTAAATAGCATACATATTAACTACATTTGCTAACACATTTATTGGTAATATAGGAAAAAAATATTTTTTTCTTATATTTTCACACTGGAGTTTTATTTTTCATTGATTTCTCAATGAAATAAATCTTGCATTGCTTGCAGCCTAATGGTTTCACTTCTTTTATCAATCTGTACAGGTCTATGGTGATTTCAGGTCTCTATTATAGAAGACATTGACCATTCTTAATTTTCCTTTAAAGACCTCTTGAATATAGATCAAATTCAACAGTGGATGATATTTACCTCAGTGTATAACCCCGAGGTCCCTATTGGGGTAAGTACTGTTTAATATCTTCATATACAACTAGGATGTTGGGGTGGAGTACACCTTCAGCAAGCTCTCACAGATGATACAAAGCTGGGAGGAGTCGCTGATAGATGGTGATGCTGCCATTCAGAGGGACCTTGACAAGCTGGAGAAATGGGCTGAGAGGAATCTCACGAAGTTCAAAAAAGGGGAATGCAAAGTTCTGGACTTCAGGGGAACAACCCAAGGGGCTGGGACTCACTGAGTGTACATTGTCTGTAGAGCAGCTCTGCAGGCAGCTTTAGGGTCCTGGTGAACAACAGCTGAATGAGTCAGAAATCATTTCTCATAGCAAACAAGGCCAAAAGTGTCTTGGACTTTTAAGCAGAGTGCTACCAGCAGTTCAGGGTAGGCAATCCTTCTTTTTCACTCAGCACTGGTGAGATTGCTTCCAGAATATTGTATCCAGTTCTGGACTCCTTCATAGGAGAAATTTACAGACTTCCTGAAGCAAGTCCAACAGAAAGCCACAAAGATCGGTAAGCGACTGAAGCATCTTTCATATGGGGAGAGCCCAAAACTTGCATTGTTCAGCCTGGAGAAGGGAAAGCTCAGGGGAAGATCCTATCAATGTGTGTGAATACCTGATGGAAGGGAATCAAGATGCGGGAGTTTGACTCTTCTCAGCAAAAGTTGTACTCTAGCTGAATGGATAAGTTGGACAAAATAACTTCAAAATGTCTCTTTGAATCTAAATGATCCACGATTCTGTAATTGAGATTTACATTAGCCCAGACCTCTACTTTCTGAGGTCACCCTGAATTGACACTTTGCCACTTGTAACACCAGCCATTCCACAAAGTTTAGTGCCATTAAAATCTTTCCTGATGTTGCACTCCATCTTATTGTCCAGTTCACTGATAAAGATGATGGAAAAAATAGTTCCCAGTGGATTATCCAATGACCCCTGGATACTCTGTTGTCATCGGCTGTCATCTCGAGCTTACAATACTGATCACATTCTTTGCACATGGCTATGTAACAGGTTTTCTGCATCAGTTCATTCAGCCATTACAGATTTCTTCCACTTCTGTTTTATTTTCTGGTTTTCTGTATACATAGCAAAAGACACAGTGTATAGAGATTAAATGCCTTGGGCTATGAACATTGTTTTCCTTATGAGAATAACAAAACACAGGGAAGTTAAAATATTATCAATGCTTTATTAGTGACTTCTTTTTTTGTTTGTTTGTTTGTTTTTGGTTTTGTTTTTTTTTTTTTTAAGAAGCCTATATACTTTCTGATGCCAAAAGTCTATATATTGATTTTATGAAGCCTGTAGGATAGTTTGAGTATGGTTTATCATACTTGCTTATAGAAACTATAATTATTTCGATGGAATATTATAATCAATATTAGAATCGTTGAATGGCATTTTAATTAGATGAGAATCAGGCCACAAGGGGTCTCTCCTGCTTTACTTTTCTGTATTTTCTTGTACATTACTGATATCTTACAAAACATGGCTTTCCTTGGAATTATTCAGGATATTTATAAAAAAATCTATAATGTCGACTGAAGGGTAAGTTATTCTACTCCGGGGGAGAGAAATGTCGTCTTACAATTTATTTCTTTTGTTCAAAATAAATCATTTTTCTGAAATTCATCTTGCCATAATTACAAAAATGTAACTCTGTTAACTAATGCATATTAAATCTGATATGTATGAAGACATTCATTTCACAAATACTTTTTAACCAGATGGATGGGATTGCCCCAATCTTTGCAAACATGCTCTTTTAAATGTAGGAACATTTTCTGACTTGCTATGAAGAATTTCACATTTGGAAAACACTAACATCTTTCATCAAAAGAAATAGAGTGGGTTAAATAAAGCTTTTCATGATTAATTGAACAAGACTGATTTTTCCTTTGTTTTAGAGGAATAAAACCATTGCTCTTGTCATGATGCAATAGCTTTGCCAGAAGAAAAAAGCCAGCCACTTCCTGTATTTCCTCTGATTGTCTGTATATACACTGAGAATGATGACTTCTTCACAAAAGGATCAGCTGAGGGTTTTTCTTGCATGGATCTGTTTTAAGCATGCAGTCGCTTTGCCATTTTGACCTGTAGTATAGAAAAAAACCTTGTTCTTCAGTGCTTTCTTCTAGTTCACACTCTCCTGTGCTTGTATTCAGGGTGGAATAGATCACATATTTTCAGTCATATTATTTTGTACCCTTATATCAACATGACAATGACAGAATAAATTTCCTCCCTATATGTTTCAACTTAATTTCTTCCTTAGGAGGAAGAAAACCCATAAAGAAAAATAACTTGTTTTGCCTTTTACGCTCTTGAAGCGCTAGTTGACTAATATTTTCACAGATAAATACTGACATTTTCAATGATGTTCAGGAAAAGCAAGGATGCACAGTTATAGAGAAGTGCTTCTGAAACTTATACAATCAAAACAATTGTATTCATTTTAGGTATATTAGGTAAGCAGTAAAAACCATATTTTTTATAAATGGAAAAAAATGAAATAATATTTGCAAGACTCAGATCAAAAGCAAGAGCAAATTTATCCCAGGTTTACAGAGATGTTAGAGAATTTGATGATTGCATGTTTTATGATGAACTCATAACATGTTTCTAAAATGTTGGCTCACCTTGAAAGATGAACTTCTCTTTGAGAGAAACTGACTTCAAATAACTTACTTGTTGAGGTGCTGTTTGGTTTCAGGTATCTATTTTTGAAAAAGTTCTTTGAAGAGTTAGGTCCCTCTGGGGTCTTAAAGCTTGTGGTGAGCTGGATAAATTATTTTAAAGTGAGAAAAGAAATACAGTCTAATAACACTAGTTACTAGGCAAAGCTATGTTTCAGCCAAGGAAAATAAGATAGGCACAAACTGTGACTCCTTCACAAAAATAAAGGTAGGCTACTCTATTACCTATCCCTGTCCTATCCTCCTGCCTAAATGAGTTGAATTCTATCAATAGAAAGTAGACATGCTATGAATACTATCTTTGTGATTTATTTTTTCCGTATCAGTAAAACTCTTCAAAGGAATTATTTTTGTTTTCTGCTGTATGTAGCATTTTTTCCTCAGACATTTTCATTAGATTCATAAGGCATTTTGCCAGAAGGAGGAGTTCAGCCTCCTGCACAGTGGTTTTGTTTTTTTTTTTTTTTTTAATGCATCATATGGATTTTGAAAAGTCCATTGGCAAAAAAATTACAGTTTAAAATATAATCTGTATTGAGGACCAAATGCTGAAACTCTTACTCATGTTAATTATCTCAGCTCAGACACTGAGAACTTTCTTTTTAAAGCTTCCAGATTATAAAAAAGCAATTAATCTACACTGAAATGGTGTAGCTGGAACCATATTTACTCTGTTTTTAAAGCAGTCTGTGACTTCTAACTGTAGTTTGTTTGGTTCAGGAAATACTATTTATGTCCTGTCAGAGAATGACTGTCAAAAAATAAGCAGCATTTAGCTGATTGCATTCATACTCTTGAGAACGTCAAATGTCTGATGGTAAAAAAGCAATAGCATAACAGATTCAGTTCAAGTACCTTGTAGAATTAAAGTAGGTAATGATAGGAGTTTTAGCTGAGCCTGTGGGACTTCCTTGCCACATGTCATCATAGATCATTAGATTCTTTAATGATACATAAAAATATCTTTAGCTTTCTGTAGACAACCATAAAGTGTTCCATAAATTATTTAGTAGAAATAAGATATACATGCTGTAAAAGAAGGATAAAATGAAAGTATTCAAGCCTTCACCTTTTCTGGGTACTTACTTGGCACACAATCTGATGCAGAGATGACAGTGTAGGTAATTGTCCTGTGGTGATTTAACCCCAAGTGGGCAACTAAGCACTGTACAACTCACTCCCTCCTGGTGTCTTGGGGGAGGGAATCAGGGTGTAAAAGTGGGAAAACTCATGGGGTGAGACAAAGGGAGTTTAATAGGTAAAGCAAAAGCTGCTTACACAAGCAAAGCAAAGCAAAACAGTCATTCACCACCTCCCGTCGACAGACAGGTGTTCAGACATCTCCAGGAAAGCAGGGCTCCAGTAACCAAATAGAGGCTACTTGGGCAGGAAAATGTTGTAACCTTGAACTTCCTCCTCTTTCTTCTGCCAGCTTTACATGTTGAGCATAGTATCATATCGTATACTCTATCACCTTGGTCAGTTGGGGTCAGCTGTCGCAGCTGTCTCCCTTCCCAAGTTCTTGTACTCCCCTAATCTTCTCACTGATGGGGTGGTGTGAGGAGCAGAAAAAGCCTTACTCTGTTATAAGCGCTGCTCAGCAATAACTAAAACATCCCTGAATTATTAACACTGTTTCCAGCATAACTCCAAAGCATAGTCCCATACTAGGTGTTATGAAGAAAATTACCTCATCCAGAATCAGCAGTCAAAATAATAATGATAAAAAAAAAAAAAGGTGCAGTGAGGATTGGTTCTATGTATTCCATTACTGTGCTCTTGTCTCCACAAACTTAGGCTCAGGTAAAATATAAAGATTGGATTAATCCATCTACATCCACCTGCCAGCTGAAGAAATTGCCTAGGTTAGAGGTCGTAATAAGAATCCGTCACGTTTGTTTGCATTAGTACAATTTGTTTACAGTGTATGTACTTGGTGAGCTAAAGGAGCTCTTGCACTGCAGTCAAGCAGCCAAGCAGATCTGTGTTCAGATTTTCTTTCTAGATGGCCAATTCATAGTTCAAATATCTCGGCTGCTTCTGTGCACAATCAGGCATGAGCTGTTCAAGCACAAATGGCTCATCAGAATGTCAGGTTTCTGGAACAAAAGCAGCTTCCCACTCAAGCCTTTTTGCCTGAAGCTAACCCTTCTTCCCCCATCATACAGTTAATTTTTTCTTATATTCTCTCAGCCTTCTCTCTGATTACTCAGAACCAGAAGTCACTGTTGTATAGTTACTTAAAAGAACTACCAGTCTGGCAGCATCAGGACACCAAAGCAGCAGGGTACTTGACTGATCTGTTGACTTTCATTATTGAGCCAAAAAAATTCTCATGAATTAAGAGAATATAATTAGGCACAATTAAAAAAAAATAATTTAAAAATACTTGTTGCAGTTTGCCTGGGAATGATGTGCATAGGTATGATCAGAGGAGTTTTGAAGAACTGTCAGCCAGATTTAAAGAAATTGAGGTACCTCGTTTATCTTTAACAACCCTAACAGTTATCTCTCTGTGACTGTAAGCATTTATATTTTTTTCTTGAAAACTGTCCCTCAATTCTTTGCTAGCAGAGACCATAGTTTTTCTTGCATATCAAGCTATTTTAAATCATTAAAACAATGCAAAAAAAAAACTTTTTCAGAAATTTACCATATTTCATTTTTGGAGCCTGTGATTCCCCAAAATGTACTGTAGTAAAGCACATAATGCTAGTAAAAAACACTAATTAACTGTTTCTAATTTTCAATTCCTAAGCAAAATATCCCTTTTTTATCATCATGCAAATGAAGATGAACCCTCAGATAGGCTTTTCAGCCGGTGAATGACAGAACTCAATCTTTACAGCTATGTTCAAATCCAAGGGACTACTTATGTGACACAAGGACCTCACCCTAACAAGCGTTTCAGATCATATTAGCTTTTTATTCCTCTTGTCAACTTAGAATGATGTCAGAAGACGTGTCTGCACAGTGAAATATAGTAGAAAAATTTCTGAGTCAGTGAAGACCTGCTATGTGTTAGTGGCATTGTATAATAACATCAGGATCAACTCCTGCCTGAAATCAGTATATTTATCATTATTCATTGTCCTGGGTTCAGCAGTAGCAGTCATTTTTTCTCCTTCTTAATAGCTGGTGCAGTGCTGTGTTTTTGACTTTCAGTCTGGGAACAGCGCTGATAACACCGATGTTTTTAGTTGTTGCTCAGTAATGTTTACTCTGACCAAGGACTTTCTGAGTGTCACGATCTGCCAGGGAGGACGGCAAGCCAGGAGGAAGCAGAGACAGGACACCTGATCCAAACTGACCAAAGAGGTATTCCATACCACAGCACGTCATGCCCACTATGTAAACTGGGGGCAGTTACTCGGAACAGTTAGATCACTGCTCGGGTGGGCCTGGGCATCAGTTGTATTCTCTTCCCTTGTTACTTCCCTTATCATTATTATTATTGGTGGTAGCAGTAGTGGTTTGTGTTATACCTTAGTTACTGGACTGCTCTTATCTCAAGATGTGGGAGTTACATTCTTTTGATTCTGCTCCCCATCCCTCCGGGAGTGGGCAGGAAAGAAGGGGGAAGGAGTGAGTGAGTGGCTGTGTGGTTCTGAGTTACTGGCTGGGCTTAAACCACAACATTCATATTGAATATGAAATTGTACTGTATTCTTGCTTTCCCTCTAGATTAGACTTACAGACTTTAGCACATTGCTATTCTAATGTAGCTACAGTGTTTACAGGACTAAGTTGTCACATATGTTAGGTATTTTGGAATAATTGAAAATGTCTTTGTACTCAGTTGTACAGACGTGCCTAAAGTGTGCATAGATTGAATTTTAGTGTTATTTTCGTACACCTTCACATAATGAAGAGTATCATGGCTGCATAACTGCTATCTAATGAAATATTTTTATTTGAAAAATAATCTTAGAGCATCTAAAAAAGATCAAACTCCTATGCCAGATGGTGAAATCTGTGTCATGTAATTCTCTATTTAACTGTGGATTATATTGCAGCTTTGAATAACTTAGCATGCATGTGGCTGGCTGAAACACATCATCTAGAAACACATAAGTAGATATTATTGGGAAGTGGTATGGGAAGAACTACTGAATGTTTCTAAACACATAAAGGTTAAAGCTGTCAGTTATATGAAACAGGTTGACAGTGTCATTGGAATTCTTTAGTGATGTCTTAGAGAAATTTCATCAGTATGTCAGAGAGTGAAGGAATAGTGATTGAACATGCAGATTTTGGAAAACCCTGTCTAAAGCCTAAGCTGTTTCACTGCAAACAAACTTCTACCTTCCTGCCAGGATTTAAAAAAGAAATATTTTGGAAAGCTGATCTGCAGTCACTGATGACATAGTCTAAAGTAATTGCAGGGTACTACAAAATTGCAGAGTGAATCTGTGCCAGATTCCATAGTTGCAGTGGATATCAAATAGAGTGTTAGAGCAAAGTAAAGATGACAGACCCTACATTATATGAGCTTCAAAATGGTGTTGACTTGTTGGGAACAGGTTGTCCAAAGAAGTCTTAAATGCTCCCTGGCAGTGCTCAAGAGCAGGTTGGACAAAGTCTTGGGTGACATGGCCTAGTTTATGGTGTCCCTCCCCATGGCAGGAGGTTGGAACTAGATGATCTTAAGGTCACTTCCAACCCTAAATAATCTATGATTCTATGATTCTATGACCTCTTATCTGATTTTCTGGTCCCCATCCTCTGAAATACTCAGGGGAGGATGGGAACTGTCCATTTCTGTTCAACTGAGAGACATATATGCACCTGTTACGTAGTTCATCTGACAAAATGCAGTTACCTCCCTTAGAATGAGGTAAGTTGTACTGTAGAAATTGTAATTGCTTTACATTTTCTATATGGAGTTTCTAGACAGAAGATCTGAAATACAAGTCTACACTAAAGTGTAAACAGTAACCCTCCTTCCCCCCTAACCTGAAAAGCTGATGAGTTTGTTCTTTCATCTCAGAAAAAAATGAGAAGCACTGTCCTTCAGTTCAGGCTTCCTTCATCCACCAGTCCTTCACTACTTCAAAAGCACAACTTGAAAACTCATTCATAAATCAAAATGATAATATTTCAACAATGAACATGCCTCCAGATCTGTTTTTAGGCTTTGACTTGTGCCTGATATGCAGGGATATTCCTGCACCTATTGGTGCTACAGCACTGGTAGAGAAGAACAACAGTTTTTAAAGTGAATGTCTAGGCCTTAAGGATGGACTGTGGTTGATCTGTCAGTATGAGCTGTTGAGGCCCAACAGTATGTGAGGCATTAGCATTTTGGTCCACAGAATATCTGCCATTTCTATTCATGTGCTGATGTGATGGAAGTTGATTACACACAACTTTTTATTTTTCTTATTAGGGAACTGTACTGGGTCTGGGAGGGATGGAGTTAACTTTCCTCATAGCAGCCTCATAGTGTATTTGTAGTCAGAACAGTGGTGATAGCATGTTAACCTTTTGGCTACTGGTGAGCAGTGCCCACACAACATTAAGGCTGTCACTCTAAACCTGCCCTCCAAAGTCTGGGGATATGCAGAAGGCTGGGAAAGACCATAGCCAAAACAACTGCCCAAAGAGATACCCCATCCCATATGTCCTTGTGCTCAGCAATAAAAGTTAAGAGTAAGGAGGAGGACCAGTGGCATTCATTATTAAGGTGTTCAGCTTCTGAAGCAACCGCTGCACATACTGAGGCCCTGTTTCCCAGGAATTGGCTGGACAATGCTTAACGATGGGAAGTAGATAATAGACCTTTTTGTTTTCATTTGCTTCTGCGCATAGCCTTTGCTTTTCTTTATTAAACTGCCTTTATCTGACCCAAGAGTTTTTTTCATGTTACTTTAACCCCTATATCCTTTTGAGGACGGAAGCAATACAGTGGCTTGGTGTGCATCTGGCATCCAGGCAGGGTCAATCCACCACAGGAACTTTTGTATTGTTATTCATTTCTTAAACAGAAGAAGAGGATGGTTTCAGTAGGAAAAAAATTATTAGCTTCAAACAGTTTATTCAGTTTTAATTGTAAGCCAAAGATAGTATAAATCATTTAGTAAAGCTGTCATAAGTGTTCAGCTGCCTTGAAGATGTGGACATTTAAATTTTTTCTCTTTGTAATTGTCTATGTTTAATTAATAAGCATATCTTACATGTATGCCCTAAACGGTTGGCTTCCTTTTATTCGACACTGTGCCCAAAGTTTATTACTTTCTAGTGCAAAAGTGAAAGATTATCACTCATAAGTTAAAATAAAGAGAAAATGATGACCCTGAGACAAATAATATAAAAGGAAGCAAGACAGAAAACCTAATTCTGAAAGTTGTTTCATAAATAATTCATGATTTTTCTAGAAATAGACCATGAGCTTTTTTATGACATTTTGTAAGCCCTAAAGTTTTTATTACTATGAGTTCTATACTGCTGCAGTTGTAAACAAGTTTTACAAATATGTAAAGCCTACAGTTGGAAGAGCAGTAAAACCAGGCATCTTTGCCTCACAGTGCACGTTATCTTAATTTAGGTAACATTCTCAGGCATTTTTAATTAGCAGATATATTGAACATGGAACTTAGTAGCTGAAACTTTCATTAACTAACTAACTAAAAAAAACAAACCCAAACAACAGAAAAATAGAAAAAAAAATAAAAATCTGCAACTTCCACAGGTTGATATAAGAGCAGTTTAGTAACTAAGTTATAACACAAATCATTGCCACTGCCACCAATAATAGTAATGATAAAGGAAATAACAAGGAAAGAGGATGCAACACCTCATCACCAGGCAACCGATAACTCACCCCCCCGAGCCTGACCAAGCACCGACCCGTACCTAGTCCAACCCCGCAGTTCACTAGCCCTTCCAGTAACTCTCCGTTACATCCTGGGTATGATGTGCTGTGGTATGGAATACTTCTTTGGTCAGTTTGGGTCAGGTGTCCTGTCTCTGCTTCCTCCCAGCTTCCCCTCCTCCCTGGCAGAGCATGGGGCTCACAAAGTCCTTGGTCGGACAAAAACATCAGTGTTATCAGCTCTGCTCCCAGGCCGAAAGTCAAAACACAGCACTGCACCAGCTACCAAGAAGGAGAAAAAATGACTGCTACTGTTAAACCCAGGACATGAATTTAAACTCAAAGATACTGGGACACATGTGGCTAGTCTCATAAGGATTCATGAACAATATTTCAATGTCTTTCCAAATATGCTTAACTTGGGAATCCATCTTTTGCATGTTCAAACTCTGAAAACATCACACAGTTTCAGACAGAAAGTTACAAAAGCTTTCCTTTTTTTTTCTTTATAGTCTTGTAGAGAGAGCAAGATAAACTTCCCACTCTAAAAGATTAATATGAAATTGTGTAAGTCCTATGGAAACACAGTATTCCATTCCATATTTTTGTACATGTTGTGACCTAGATCTCAGTCAGTCTCCACTAATTTATGTAGTGGCAGCCCTGCATTTACAGTGTCTCTTTTTTATTATTTCAACAAAAATTTCTTATCTTCGCTTTATCTATTCTGCTTTGACAATTCTTCACTTCAGAGCATTCAGATGAATTTTTCTGTTTAACATACACATAGAGACAGTTGATACATGCACAGTTATCAAAGTAATGCCTAGTATTTTAATAGTCAGTCAGGCTCTTCAGACACTAGGAGGATATTGTGAATCAAGTCCTAGACCTCAGGTAAATCATATCTTTTAAGCATATTTTAAAATTCTTATTTGTTAAGCAAAACACAACAACCAATGATTTCACACATCCAACACAAAAGGAAAAAAAAATGCTACAACTTCTGAACTGAGTTACTAACAAAGATGATAGTTCAACTTTGTATGTAGGTCACTGGTAGGTGAGTGCTACAGATGTGGTTTCTGTTCATCTCTGTTATTTTTCTTACAATACAACTTTCACACTGAGCTGCTAGTTGCTACCTAACTAATTTCCTGCTAATTTCTATTTTTTTCAAATACACTAGAGAGCTAGGTGCAGTAATGTTGTCTGACATGCAAGCCCTTTAACTACTTGTTGTGTTATAGCAATAAAGAACAGAAATAAATACATTCTCCGTGTTCCATTCTCCACCCATAGGCATGGCTGCAGACTAATAAATCTATCTATAGGGCTAGTATTCTTAAAAAAATAATCTTTTTACATGATCATATGCTGTGTGTTTTAGTAATAGGGTAGTTTCCTCTGTTTGGAAGGAAAAACAAAGTACTGTGTGAAATTACTTAAATATATATATATGTCTTAATGTGCTTTCTGGGCACATAACACAAACTCTGCTTTATTTTGTTTTGTATGGAACAAGAGTTATCATGTACGACAGATGGAGAAAGATAGGGTGAGAGAGATGGGAGGTGACAAACATGGGAACCAGTATGTAAGTAATCCAGGCTGACAGACAGATTTTTCAAAAAGATATGGAAAACAAAGAGTGAAAATTGTTGTGAAATCTGTAAATGAAAAAGATAAAAATCAAAATAATATCAAAGCAATATGAGCCTTCAAATATAGAAGCATATAGAACATGTAGTGTTGCAGTCAGAAATAATGGGAAGTGAGTATAAAGGGAAGATGGGAAGCTGTTAATGGAATGACTAGAATAAAACAGTACTGAAATACCTACGTATTTGTCATTGCCTTCATCTGGCAGTCAAGGCTGAACATAAGCAAAGTACAAAAAAATCCGCACTTGCAGAAAACATTACTACCAAGGTGTGACTCAGAACTACATGGTTTAATTCCATAATGTCAGATGCAAAGAACTGTCAGATTACTTTGTATGTTGTCTTCTTTGCCCTTTTATTAATTCTTCAAGCTAAACCTTTATGCTTTCTTGTCATATTCAGAGCATGTGATGGGGAACATCCAGAGACACGTCACTGCTCTCCTGAAAGAAACATGGAATCATTAAGCTCTCCTTTACAATATATATATATATACACACACATATATATATACACATAGCTTGATGTTTTTTGCAGATACAAAAAAAGGGTTTCTCATGTTCATTGTTATTATTAAAGTGATTAATTGTGCTTCCCTTTTGGTTTGCTGCATTCATTATTACCTTTATCAACAAAAAAGCTTTATTCTCATTCCTTCTCCATCTTCTCCTGTTTCTTAACAACTTTTTGAAAATGGCAGCTCCAGAACATTTTTTCCACACTCTCTCACACATTATATACAGTGATGTATTTAATGATAAAATTGGTGCTTTTTTCTCACTGTTTTAAAATAAGTATTACATTAAATCACATGGCTATGGCATTACCTTAGCAATTAATGCTTAACTGCGTGGCTAATTAGGGATTTCCAGAATATATACTTCATTAGCTTGCATTAGTTGTCCCTAAATATATTGCTTTTCACCTGAACTTCTAGAATTAATTTTGTTTGAATAGTTAAATTTGTTCAAACTTATTCAGTCTGACTTTTCTGTTCTTTTTGCTCTTTACCTTTCTCTCAGTATTTTGGCATCAGTAAATTCTTTGTTGTTGTATTTTCTTCTCAGACAACTCTGATAATATATTTATTGCTCTGGAACCCAGGGACACTACCCACTGATGATGATTTCTCATTTCTGACTATTTTTGAGATACAAGTCACTTCTTAAATCTGTTTAACTTAATAAATACTGCATTTTTACTTTGAGGGATTTTTTTAAATAAGTCTGTTACAATAAACTTTATCATACCTTTAAAATCATAACTGCACTTATGTTTATGTGAGCTGTTTTTGATGCTCCTCAAGAAAGCAACATCAAGGGAAGCCCTCTAAAAATATATACTAAAAATTATTGGAGATCAGAGAGAAATCATTGGACATGAGAGAGTGAGAAGGAATAATAGCTGGCAGTAAAGATAGGCTGGGTATGAAAAAGGCTGTAGTTGAAAGCTTAGTTTATGTCTTTTATGGTCAGCTAGAGAGGAAAGGGTAAAATATTCAGGGAGAAAACATAGGCAATGTGTCAAGTAAATATATCATGGTGTATATCATGGTATATATCAGGTAATTTACAGGACAGTTTGAAAAGATGAAAGGTCTTTTGGAACATATTACAGTTACCCTTTGGAATATGTTTCCAAGTTTCCCTCTGTGAAAACTAGGGTCCAGAAGGAACTGCAAGGACCCATGTCTTTTCCTGTTGGGAAGTCAGTATCTGTATGGGATAAACACTAAAGGACTAAAAAGCACAGCTATTTTTTGGGGTACAGATGTTTATGTTTCCAAAATGGAGAAAGAGCAGACAAATGCACATGGGAAAGGAGAAAAAGTAAAACATTAGAAAAGAAATAGTTCCCATCCAAATGCTTTTAATGAAGCAGGACTCTCCAAACATTAATATTTTAATTGTTGTAATTTTAAATAGAATGCATTACGAAGTTTTTCAGGAGGCTTCAGCTTTGATTATAGAAATAGATGGAAAGAACTTAAATGAAACGCATATCAGAGAAGTCTGAAAAAATAAAAGGACAACAGAGCCAAATTTAGATCAGGAACATAAAAATTAATATCGAGCTGCAGACTCCTAAAATATAAATCACTAAGCAAGTGGGAAAGATTAACACAGAAATAAAAATAAATCGAAGCTTGTTCCAAATCACAAAGAAGAATTACAGCCTGTTCGGAAAACATTGTATGTCAAGTAGTCGTGGATTTTTTCAAATATATATACAGTAAACAGAGTATGTGATATTTTCCCTTATTCTAGCTGTCGAAAAAATGCTATGAGAGAAAAGACAAAGAACTGGTAGATCTGTCAACTACCTATGTACATTTCACAGAATAAGAAAGTAGCAAATCTCTCTGCTAAGAAGCATGTTATTTTCTCATGCTGTGGATCTCCTATTAAGGTGATCGTTCTTGTAGCTGCCACAGAAAATGTTTAAATGCTGCTTTATGTGCACATCGGCATTTAGATCCTGGAAGAACCAAAGATCAGGAATGTACAGACGACATGCAATTCATAGTCTCTTGCCCTTTATCTAGTCTCAGCTGGTAGTTCTTGGAGGAACATTAAACAATCTCCCCCGATTCACTGCTGAGAAATTGAGTTGGGTTTCTAAATGTGACATAGAACGTGCTTATAAAAGTTTGTTGAGAATTTCAGAAACATTTCAAATATCAGCAATACAATTAAAAAAATCAGAAGATTAGAAATGAAAGCAACATAAGACTTTTTCCAGAAAACATGATATTAAGACATAATTATGTGTTCTAAACCACTGATATTCAGTATGAACTTAAGAAAAATCCAGAATTAAGAAACGTGGAAAAAGTCTTTACAAGTAAAAGTCTGTACAAGTAATGTGCATATTTGTATTAGGAGAAGGACAGCATGCTTTTGGTCTTTTATAAAGCTACAAAGTCACTGAATCACAGAATGATTGAGGTCCGAAGGTGTGTCTGGAGATCAGCTGGCTCCTCTCAGCTTTTCTTCATCTGAGATATGCTGCAGCCCCTCAGTCATGCTGGTGGCTCTTTGTGGGATTATTTCTGACATAGAACTAAAATAATCTCCTCCAGCTAAAATATTCTTTTTTTTGGTTATTAGGACCACTTTCTAGAATGATATTGACAATTTAGACAGAGTTCAGAGTACAAGAAAACAATCATTATTAGAATAATACAAACAATAACATCTGAGGAGTTAACTTTAAGAAAAGAGTAAGATTTCATAGCAATTACAAATATTCAGGAGACTAAACTCCAAGGAGAAAGTGGAATTGTTATAAATGCAAGTTAAATGGACAAAAAAAAAAAAAAGGCAGAAAAATTTAACTCAGGAGTGTAAAATCTCCAGACAAAAAGAAATTTTAACCTCTGTGCTAACTTTCTAAAATGGTTACAGAAACTGATTTGCTCAGGACTCTTATTGCTGCTTTAAACAAAATGCTATCAGATTGTGCAGGGTTCAGTGGACTATTACCAATACAATGTATTAGGTGATTTAGTGGATTCTTTATCTTTCTCTCTGATGATTATGATTTTCATACCTTATTCTCTCTTTTCAGTAACATGTTTTCCAAAATACAGTACTCTTCAGTACTGGACATGATTTATCCTGGGTATGGAACAGAAGAAATTGATACAACAAATATCCAGATGTATGAATTGTATTTTAATTTAAACAATAAAAAGCAATTGAATAGATTTGTTTTGATAAAAACTACTAGTTAGCAGGAGTGGCCAGTGCACTGTCAGAAAAAGATCAAGAAATAGTTGCTGTAACACCTCAGAACTGATAAGGTAGCATACTGTTAAACAGAAAGAAAATAATTTCATCACTAATATCCACTGTATCTAATTTCCTACAGATTCCTGTTCTTTGTTCTCTAGAAACAAACATTTCAGTGTCTTCAGGCCCTTCTACTTGCAGCAGTCCCTCTTCAATGTCTATAATTATTTGCTTGTCTTTTTTAACCTTGCTTCCTGCCTACTCCTTCAGCCTATCTGTATGACATCTGGTCCAGCTGTTCCATGAACATGTTCTTCAGGTTCCTGGTTTGTCTTCTAACCCTTGCCACTGGCCCTGTAAAAACAATAAAATCACTTCCATGTTCACTTTCACCTCCCATTATGTCATTATGTTAACTAGAGTTTTGTTCTTTTGAGTAGACAGAAAGCTGTACAGAATGTATGTATTTTGCAGATTTGCAAATTTTACTTGGGTAGCTGCAAAAAAGGTATTTTACTTCTTTATTTGCATTCAATTGAATGCAACAGGTAATGATTGAATTTTGCATTCCTTTCAGTGGGATAATAAGCAATGACTTTGGACATCACATTATTACTGTTATTGTAGATCTTTCTATTGGTACTTGCTAGAGACATGGATCATGAAAAACGCATTTGATGTGAAAGCACGTACTACAGGTATACATTTCTGTATGAATTTCAACATAATGCAACATCAGATGTTCCATTAGATTGAAATATTTTGTTTCAAACTTATGTTGCTTGTGGTTGCCTCATGTTGCCTAAAGACAGATGAAACGTGTTCTGTTTGCTTAAAGAAGTACTTAATAATTAATGGATAAAATTGTAAACTTCTAATGCAGTGAAATATTTTTTCTAGTTGTATTATACTGAGTCCCTTCTAACAAAGAGTTTGTGATGACTATTACCCTACAAACTGCCACTTGTGAAGGCTGATATAGAATTACTTGCATAAACAACTGCCGGAAGAGTAGGCTTGTGAGAGGTTTTTTAGATATAACAACTGCAAAAGGGCAATTTTTTTTTTTTTTTGTTTCAAACTGAATGTCCAACTCTACAAGAATAACTCCCGTTAAAAAATGTCAGCAATTTATAACCATATTGTCTTTTGCGACAGTCTTTTCCTTTTCAAGCCTTTCCTCTGTGTTTTTACACGTGAACAGTATATTAATTTCCCTATGCCAAACAAGCAGATCTTTTTTTTCCAGATTATATTGGATCTTCCCAGAAGATGTGAGTCTAAAGGAATTGATTAGTATTGCTCAATTTAAGTACCTTTAAGTTTTTATGCTTTTGTCTGGCTCTATGCTTCTTACCTATGCCTTATCAGAAGCAGCACAAATTTTTCATATACAATTTACTAGTTCTGCAGATTCCCTGGAGGTTCTGTTGGTGGTTTTGGTCTTAAGAAGTTAGCAGTGAGGAAGCCATGAGGAAGAAAGGTATATTTGCAGTTCCCAGAGAACCTCTTCCTTGACTCCATGAAAGGCAGCTGAGTTGGTCATATTGAAAGGTATGCTGTTTAAGAGCCATATTTCCTCATTGTTCTTTTTGGCAAATACTTTTTCTCTAAGGATGTGCTTTTAGTGAGTTACTTCTGGTATTACCCACAGGAAGATTAGTTATTTCTGCTTGGAGTGGAGATAAATGTTTGGCTCACTAAATTTTTTTTGCCATCTTTGTACTGTGTTTGCCATACCGCAAGCAATGTCTCATAATGAATATTACAGGGTTTTCTCCTTTCTTTTTTATTACTGCTAAGGGTTTGATTCTATCTATTCTCATATTTCTGCTCTGATTTCTCTTCACTAAGCTGCAGTACAATTATTCTCATTGCTCTAAGGGTTAAGAAATTACTGAAGAAATGACCAAGGGTATTATTTGAGCAGACACATTTTGCATCAATGTCAGGATAGTACTGAATATGAAACTAACATTTACGTTATTGCCTGGTGTAAGGGTGATACTACTTATTAGCAGACTATTTCTCTGAGCTGTAACATGGCTACAGCATACAGCAATAATCACTTCAATAAGCAACCCAGCAAAGAAGGTTGCGTTGTTTTCTTTTTCACAAAATTATGCTTGCTCAGTGAGGACGCCAGCTCCCCTGAAAATAAAACCAAACAAACACCATTGTAACATAAAAAATGTCTTTGCATTCTTGGAAATGCATCTTCATAAACATTTCGCTCAAAGTTGTTACACTTCATTTTGGTTTTTTTTCTGCTTTCAATTTTATACTTAGCAACGACCATTTTTCAGATTAAATTAACAGCCAATTTTGCCTATGAAAAAATTTAAAAAAATATTAAAAGAAAGCTTTTTCTCTGATTGAAATTTTCTTAACATTTGCTGTTTCCAAGGCCTACAGCCTCCTTTATGTCACGGAATCTCAAGGCCTTCAGGTCATTTTATTTTGAAAGGATTTTATTTTTCTTCAGAAGGATAATTTTGAGACATTGTCTCCTTTCAAAACTCACATGAAAAGCAGACTAAAAAGAGTAGGTTTATTGTAAATTGCTTCTCAGGGATAGGGTGGGATGAAAGGTCAGAAATTTGAGATGCTCTTTATTTAAACTTAAAAGGAGAATGTTAGTGAAGAAGAGTTGAGACAAAAACTGTAAGAAAGGAAAGACTGTGAAACATACTTATGAAAAGTTAATTCTGTTTCTTGTAATATTTCTCTTATGTTTCATTACATAGTGCCTTATAGGAATTCAGCTTAGAGAAGAAAGAAAATGGCTTAGTGTTGTCATCACCCCTTTTAGATAATTCTTTTTGTGCACAGAATCGGAGTGCTTTGTGTTGGCAAGGACCTTTGAACAACCTCCCTGCCATGGACAGGGACATTTTTCACCAGCTCAGGTTGCTTAAAACCCCATCCAACCTGACCTTGAATACTTCCCATGACAGGTCATCCACAACTGTTCTGGACAACTCGTGTCATTGTAAAAAATTTCCTCATATCTAATCTAGATCTAATGTCTTTCAGTTTAAAACTGTTGTCCCTCGTCCTGCAGACCTTGATTAAAAAAAATCTATCTGTGTTATAAGCCCCCTTTAGATATTAAAAGACCACAGCAAAGCGTCCTCAGAGCCTTCTCCAGGATGAACAATGCCAGCTCCATTGCAGAAGGCCACTAGATTAGTCATTTTTGTCCATTGATGAAGCCATGTTAGCTGTCTCCAACCACATTACTGCCTTCCATATGTTTTGACATGTCTTCTAGGAAAATCTGCTTCATGATTCTACTAGGCACAGAGGTGAGGCTGTTTTGTTGGTAGTTCCCATGGTTCTTATTTTACCCATTTAAGAAATGGGTGTTTCCTTTTTTTTCCAGTCACCAGTATTTTGCCTGACTGTCATGACTTTGCAAATATGATGGAGAGTGGCTCAACAGCCACATCAGCCAATGTGCTCAGGATGCTTGGATACATATTGTCAGTTCCTGTGGAGTAGTGTATGTTCAGTTTCCTCAGATGGTCTCAGACATGATCTTCACTTAATACAGTAAAGAATGCGTTCCCAGACTCCATTCCTTGAGGCTCAATGACCTGAGAGATATGGGAAGAGGGATTACTAGTAAAAATTGAAGCAAAAAAGTTGGCGCATACCTCAGTCTTTTCCATGCTTGTTGTCACTAGTTCCTCTGTCTTATTTACCAACGGGAGGACATTTTCTTTAATCTTCCTTTTCTAACCAACATACTTCTAGAAGTCCTTATTTTTTACATCCCCTGTCAAATTCACCTCAGACTGTGCCTTATCTCTCCTGATCCCATCCCTACACATCTGTGCAGCATTCCCAGGTTCTTCCCATTATACATGTCCTTGGTTCCACTGCCTGTACATTTCCTTCTTACACTTTAGTTTGACCAGTAAGCTCTTACTGAGCCATGATGGTATCCTGCCTTCCTACATATTGGAATCAAGAAATCTTGTGCTTTAAGAAAAACATCCTTAAAGAACTGACAGCTCTATTCAATTCCTTTATCCCTCAGGCATCTTTGTGCACTGCAATAGGGTGCGGACAGTTTAAAATGTAAATCAAATATTTATTTATGAACACACAGAAAAGTAAAAGGATTTAGGCATTTCTGTGCTCATCACCCCTGATAAGACAGAGAAGAAAATTTGCTGGCAGTGCTGGCGTAAGTCCAGAGCAATTCCACTGCTCCCTGGATGACTGCTTAGCATTGCTGATTTCCCATCTTGCACTGTCTTTTGGCACTAATAGAGCTGATGACACTAACCAGTGACTGACTGCCCTGCTGTTTTCTTGTTTGTTTCTTTTTTCTTTTTCTTTTTTTTTTTTTTTTTTGACTTCCACTGACACCATTTTATTTCATTTTATTTTTCTGAAATTCTCTCATGGGGCACATGTGCTGCTCTCCATGAGACCTCTCTGAGGAGGCACAGCATATTACAATGGCAAGAAGGTCTCTTGATATACTGGAATGGATAGGGCGGGAATAAGAAGGCTGAATGGACTTCCATAACCAGTACCTAGGGTCTTTGTTGATGCTGGGCTTGATACTCACTTGAAGTATTGTGTACAGTTCTGGTGTCCTCAACATAAAAAGGACATGGAGCTGTTGGAACAAATTTGGAGGAGGGCCACGAGGATGATCAGGGTGCTCAAGCACCTCTTGTATGAAGACAGGCTGAGAAAGTTGGGACTGTTCAGCCTGGAGAAGAGAAGGCTGCGTGGAGACCTCACAGCAGCCTTCCAGTATCTGAAGGGTGATTACAAGAATGCTGGGAGGGACTTTTCATGAGGGACTGTATAGATAGAACAATAGGTAATAGGCTCAAACTTAAACAAAGGGAAGTTTAGGTTGGATATAAGGAAGAAGTTTTTTATTGTGAGGGTGGCGAATCACTGGAAGATGTTGCCCAAGGAAGTTGTGAATGTTCCATCCCTGGCAGTGTTAAAGGCCAGTTTGTACAGAGCCTTGAGTAACATAGTTTATTGTGCGGTGACCTTGCCCATGGCAGGGGCACTGGAACTGGATGATCTTAAGGTCCTTTCCGACCCTAACTATTTTACAATTCTGTGATACTGTGAGCATCCATTTCCCAGATATTCCTCCTCTCCCAGGACATGGGAAGCAAATACAGATTGGAAGACAGCAGAAAGAGCAGCTAGTCATGTTTACCCGGTATGTACTTATTTTTAGAAATAAAACCAGAATTGCATATTTTTTTAAGTATGAGTGCATACATAAGGCACATAGTTCACCATTCAGTCATCCCAGCATATTGTAACTGAGAATGACCACCTAGCGGGCATCATCATCAACTTTGGTTCTTTAGATCAGCCATTCCAGTTTGCTCCAGTAGATAAAAACCATCCATAGGGATGAGGGAACGTGTTTCAACTCCCTTGCTGCCCATCTTAGAATCATAGAATAGAATCATAGAATAGTTAGGGTTGGAAAGCACCTCAAGATCATCAAGCTCCAACCCCCCTGCCATGGGCAGGGACACCCTGCTCCAAACCATACTACCCAAGGTCTCGTCCAACCTAGCCCTGAACACTGCCAGGGATGAAGCACTCACAACCTCCCTGGACAATGCATTCCAGTGCCTCACCACCCTAACTGGAAGGAATTTCCTCCTTATATCCAATCTAAACTTCCCCTGTTTAAGTTCCAACCCACTACCCCTTGTCCTACCACTACAGTCCCTAATGAAGAGTTCCTCCCCAGCATCCCTATAGGCCCCCTTCAGATACTGGAAGGCTGCTATGAGGTCTCCATGCAGCCTTCTCTTCTCCAGGCTGAACAGCCCCAACTTTCTCAGCCGATCTTCATATGGGAGGTACTCCAGTCCCCTGACCATCCTTGTGGCCCTCCTCTGGATTTGTTCCAACAGATCCATGTCCTTTTTATGCTGAGGACACCAGAACTGCACACAATACTCCAAGTGAGGTCTCACGAGAGCAGAATAAAGGGGCAGGATCACCTCCTTCGACCTACTGGTCACTCTCCTTTTGATGCAGCCCAGGATACGGTTGGCTTTCTGGGCTGCAAGCGCACACTGCTGGCTCATGTTCATTTTCTCATCGACCAGCACCCCCAAGTCCTTCTCCGCAGGGCTGCTCTGAATCTCTTCTTTGCCCAGCCTGTAGCTGTGTCTGGGATTGCTCCAACCCAGGTGTAGGACCTTGCACTTGGCATGGTTAAACTTCATGAGGTTTGCATCAGCCCACCTCACAAGTGTGTCAAGGTCCATCTGGATGGCATTCCTTTCCTCCAGCGTATCTTGCTGCCCCTTACTGGAATAAGGGCATGGGAACTTTAGTTTTCATATAACCCTTTTGTTCTCAACAGCCTGTATGGGTCTGGATTTTTATTTTTCCCTGAGGAACATGAGGAGTCTTTCCCATCACTGCCAGCTGATACGGAATAGCTTTTAATTCATCAGCTAGTTTTTAGATGAGGCAGATTTGAAGTGGCTGTCCCATTGTAAGTTACCAGTTCTTTCTAACTTTTCCAGGTGATGAGATAAAATCTCCTTTTAATAGACAGAAGTTCCTTATACTCTTTAAATTACTCTTTTCCTAAGAGAGTCTGTGGTATGGCAACATGGCCAAGAGATGTGGGGCTTTGGTACTGAATGTGAAGAAGGAAGGAATAAACTGTAACAAGATCACAGAAATACTGACCAGTGGTCTTCTGGGCAAAAGTAGTGCTTTTGTTTCTCAGATCAGAAGCAGCAGCAACATACTCAAGTTCTTTCCTTGTCAAGACTTTTTCTTGGATTCAAATGCTTCCTCAGGTGTTTCAGGAGAAAAAAACGAAGCTCCTGGGAGAAAGAAAAGGCATATACAAATGCAACCATTGAGTGATTTTTTTGTCTTCTTGGACAGGTAAGTATCTGAGAGAGAGAGAAGGGAAACCCAGAGATGGAGGGAGGAATAAAAAGGGAAGGGACTCATCCAAACACAGAGACTGGCCAGGTATGCATTTGACACTTTATTTCTGTATAGAAATGGCAAAGAAAATTCAGAAAGGCATAATACATATGAAACAATGCTGAGAGCTGCAGGCAGTCTGCACAATGTATCCCAGCAAATGAAAAGGGGAATATGTGCGTATCAGTCACTCACCTCTATTATCAACAAATCACTCTGTTGCTACTCAGTGTGAGACAGCTTTGTTTGCAGATGCCTGCAACACCTGCTAGCATTTCCCAATGTTTCTCCATCAGAGTACAGAGAGATCTGAGTTTTTGTCTTTTTTTTTTTTTTTTTTCCCAAAATAGGATTTAAGGGGTTTGTTTGTTTTGTTTTGTTTTTTCTTTTTCTTTTATTTTCTGGTGGGGGGGGGTCGTTTGGATAGGGGATGGAGGGTGTTGTTTGGTTTTGTGTTGCTTTGTTTTGGGTTTTTTCCTCAATTTTGTTTCCTCGTTGTTTCTTTTGTTTCTGTTTCAGCATCTTTCTCCCCACGACAAGCCGTTGTCAATGAAAACACAGCGGTACAATTCAATGCTCCTTTCTCCTGCCTGCCTGCATTTTCCTTTAGAAGCAAGATTCTCTTTACTTCTGGACCTTAACAGGTGTTTAAGATATGCAGCTGTATTCCAACAGCAGGCAGTACTCTTCGGAGCTTCTGTGAATCTTTTTCAAGGTGTAGCAGTAGTTCTGCATTCATAAATATATTTCTGACATTTCTTTCCTAATCCAAAGACTCTTTCAGTATGTTTTCTTTTCTGTTTTCCATTCTACAAGATGCAGATGGCAAGGAAGAGAGACGGGACTTTTGTAATTCTTTCTTCTTTTTACTAATACATATGAAAAGCCACTCATAGAGTAGTCTTGTGACATAACATGAAAATACTGGAAGTGCTTTCCAACCCTAACTATCCTATTCTAATCCTAACTATTTTGTGATCCTACGAAGTGAGTACTCAAACAATGTGAATTAACTACTACCCTATAATGTGCTTCTTAAACTATATATCCTAAATATATCCTATATCCTATAATGTGCTTCCTAAACTATATCCTACATCTATCCTAAAGTACATCCTAAAATTTGTTTCTAGAAGACATAGACTAATAAACAGTTGTAAACACAGTAACGAGTGTATTAGCAAACAAAGTAACCAGCGTAGTAACAATGATAGTAACAAAGGTGGTAGTGAACATGGTAAGCTGAAGTCCAGAGGCCAGCTCCCCACTTGGGGAGATGCACCAGTGGTTTGGCATTTGCTGGCGGGGCTGAGGAGTGAGCCAGCAATGCCTCCTGTGAGGGCTGGGATGGGTCTGAGGGCGCTGCTCTGGCTCTGGGGCAAGGTGGTGGAACCTTCTATCCAGAGCAGAAGGACATGGCAGCTCTGTCCTCACTGCTGCCGAGGTGGTGGATCCTTCTGTCCAGAGCAGAAGGACATGGTGGCTCTGTCCTCGCCACTGCCAAGGTGGTGGAACCTTCTATCCAGAGCAGAAGGACATGGTGGCTCTGTCCATGTACACTGAAGACGAGGCAATGCAAGAGCATTAAATGCCTCTGTCTTTTCTTCATCTCCACTTTTCAGTGGCCATCTTCATAAAGTCAAGGTCCAACACTTTCCTTAGGTCTGTGCTTGTTATTAGCATACTTCAGAAAGCCTTTTATTGTAGTCTGACGGAACACAGACCAGTTTCATCTCTAGTTGAGCTTTGGCCTTCTGTAGTGTCTCCCTCCATGTGTGAGCCACAGCTCAGTAGTCTTCCTGAGAAGCTCGACCTTGCTTCTAGAGAGCACACAATTTCTGTTCCTGCCCCAGTTCCAGAAGGAGTTCCAAGCTGCTCTTCTGCTGCACCTGCTTGACTTCTGTTGACACCATTTCATTTCAGTTTCTTTTTCTGGAATTCTGTCATGGGGCGCACACACTGCTTTCTCCACGAGACCTCTGCTGAGAGGCACAGGGTATATGGCAAGAAGGTCTCCTAAGATTATTACGATTATGTCTCTTTCCATGCTGTTCTTCATAGGATCATAGAATAGTTAGGGTTGGAAAGGACCCTTTTTCTTCTTGAATACTCGAGATAGAAATGATTCCTATCTCTGTCCTGTTTCTGTCTGAGATTTTACTTTTCTTACCTTTCTATGCACGTTCTAACAACCTCTTCCTCCACACAATTAACAGTCTTCTAGTGTCTGAAGGTGGCCCAAAGGGATGCCTACTGTAGGTCCCTTCAGGGGGGACCATTGAAGGGACTATTCATTGAAAGGACCATTCATCAGGAGACGGAAGCTGGGGTAATTTTCAAAGGAGCAGCAAGGAGATAAGCTTACAGTGATAATCAGAAGTCAGATATGTTAAATTCTCACATCCAGGTAGTGAATTCTTCTGAGAAGATCAGATTCACTAGCTAGACCTAAATGTGAAATCTTGCAAATTTGTGTATAGATAGGTTATTTCTGTTTATTGAGGGATATGACACCAGCATATAGGTTCAGAAGAGGAGACATACTCTGTGGCATTTCTGTAGTTGTTTAAAAGTTTGATTTTCTCACTTTTAGGCTAGGTACATACCCCTTGCAAAACCAATGCCAAAATGAAGGCAATGGATCTGTTGGAACTTGAATTCATTTACCAATATACTCAGCTAGCTGGGTTTTGGTGCTATCTGTGTTACTGGGTATTGCACTTTTAACTGATAGAGCTTCATGTCAGAGAGAAGGCCCTGAAGAAAGGATACTGCAGATGCATAAGTTCTGTTAGAGTAGTCAATACTGCCGGAATGTAAAGATAAAGCAGACCTCTGTGAGCAGCTTGAGCTGGAAGTGATTAAAGAACATGACACCCCTTTCCCCAGTTCACAGGGGTGAAGGCAGGACTGGGTTCATGCTGTTTCTGAGTAAAAATTAAGGCACAATATAGAAAAAAAATTTATTTTTTTGTCAGGAAAAACTGAAGCACTTATCTATTTGTCTTCATAAATAGGAAAGAAAGTCCCTGAGAGAAAGAAACTATGTTGGCTCCTTTCCAGCTATACATCTGTGATGATGGTGGCTATACTGTGGTCAGTGAAAAGTATAAACCTGGGATTTAAAAAACCCAGACACAGTTATTGGATCAGGAGTTCAAATTGGTCTGTGTCTAAAATGATGCTCAACATCAGCTAGTTGATTTATGTGAGCACTTTTTACAATGAAAATTCATCCTTTTCTTTTTGTATGGTGAAACCATGTTCAAATTATAAAGTTGGTAGTCCTTTATAAGCATTTTCCACATTTAGCTATAAACAGTTTTCCAGATGAAAAGAGTAATTTTGTTCTACTGGATGGACCAGAAACAAACTAGCAAAAAGATGATCTTATACATATTTGAAAATAGGACATTGTGATTTGTAGCTGGTGTTTGCATACTGCAATACTGTTCAAAACTAGACTGAGCACCCTAAGGCAAGGACAAGAAAGCAATTTATTTAGCTGATATAGTCTCTAAAAGACCAAGGAAATTTTACATTTTTTGTGAAGTCTTGATACCAGCCTAAATTAAAAATACATTTGAGAAAAGAAGGGCCTATCTAGAATCTTCTTAAATTACTTTACATGGACAAAATGAGCCCTAAATATCTGTTTAAAACAAGGAAACAAAATATCACTTATCAGCATTCAGTGAATATCTTGTCTTTTTCCAGGAGGGATGAGTGTAAATAACCATTATTCTGTTGCTGAGGTTTTGCCTTGGGTTTTGTGTTTTTGTTTTGTTGTTTTTGTTTTTGTTTGTTTGTTTTTTTAATTGAGGCTAGTCTTCATTTATTCTCAAAAATGGTAAGGATTTGTAGTAGATCTTATAATGATTTTGTAAATGAATCATAGTAAAATTTTATATGACTTTTGTAAAAGTTCAGAGCATTGGAGTATTTGTTATGTTTTTCAGGAGTGTCAAATATTCTCTCTGATGAAGCCTTCTCCATTTTCATCTAAAGAAAAAGTAAGTAACCTAAATAAAGACAAAGCCATAATCATCATTTCTGCTGTGCACTCAACTACCATTTAAATAGCATACATCTGAAAACAGGGATGCACTTTAAGAAATGATCTAATCCAAGCCCAGCTATTAATTCTAAATCTTTACAGTCACAGTCAGAGACATTTGACTAATCTGTCCGTTTAAAATGTCTTGTAAAGAAGACTGAGATTGGCTTTCCCAGTACTTCAGTACCCTTTCCATCACAGTTTTCTCCTGCAGTTTTCTATAAGCCTTCATGGCTATCTGTCATCAGAGCATAGGAGTTGTCAGCCTCTTCTCTGAAAAAGTATGACCGAACTCCTCACGTTCTAATATCTGATTTAAAGCAGTATGAGCATGGGAATGAGATTTTTCAGCCAGAATAATAGAGCTCATTCCCAGACAGCCTCATGAGGAATTCACCTGCCTGAGCATGTCTGTTTAGCATCATTATTGATGCCCTAATAGTTTCTGACACGTCTGCAGGTGCTTGAAAGATAAACCACAGAATTTAGGAAAGACCTGTGGCTTTCTTGGTGGCAGCTGGAGACTGGACAGGATTTAATAAGGCAGAGAAAATGCAATAGAAATTAAGTTTTAGAGAACTTAGTCCTGCCTACAACACCTAAAATGTATCTACTTACGAGACTGGGAATCTAAATCATGTCTAGGGTGGTCTCTACTTTCCCATGAGACTAGACTGCACTGACTGTATTGGTGATCTGCACTAATTATGGTAGAGAACTGGTTGCCTAGCTCATGTAGATATGTTATTGAATTTATTAAATTTAGGTGAAACAAATCCCACCCCATTTACACTAATCACAGAGCCTTGGGTACATTCCAGTGAGCATATGCAAGTCACCTGGGTTTTGACATACTGTCTGAGATTGCACTCTAGTGTAAATCCCAAAGCCAAGAATAGGATTCTCAAAGGAGTTTATTTTTCATGTTACCAGAGGCCTCACTGCTATATGAATGCCTTAAGGAAGCTAAAGCTTGTTATAGCCCATATATTAGCAGCAATCAAAAATTATGACAAGTAACACCTCTAGTTATTCAGCTAGATCAAAGAAAGCCAATATTCAGAACTCTGCTCTGCTTTGAAAGATTGTGACCATGGATGTAGGTCTTCTAAGTAAAGTACCTAAAAATTGTCAATAGGAAGTGCAACTATTCCAGTTTGAAAAACAACAAACTGCTTGGTTTTTACATGCCTTCAGATGTAAGAGATGTGAGTTTAAATGGTTAATACAAATCACTTGAAATAAAAATATCGTAGTTGAAAATAGTATTCCCAAGGCCGAGCCTGTTGGTTCAACTGAATAGCTGGTATTAAAAAAACAAAATCAAGTTAAGGATAATAACAGGTTACTTATTCTTTAATATGGTAACTGTTACATGACTACTCATAATGGCCAACAGTTCAGCAATTCATAGAATCATTGAATCATCGAATAGTTAGGGTTAGAAAGGACCTTCAGATCACACAGTTCCAACCCCCCTTGCCATGGTGTCCTGGGTTTAGCACTAGCAGTCATTTTTTCTTCTTCTTGGTAGCTGGTGCAGTGCTGTGTTTTGACTTTCAGCTGGGAAGAGAGCTGAAAACAATGATGTTTTGGTTTGGCCAAGGACTCTGTGGGCCTCATGCTCTGCCAGGGAGGAGGGGAAGCCAGGAGGAAGCAGAGACAGGACACCTGACCCACAGTGACCAAAGAGGTATTCCATACCACAGCACGTCATGCCCAGGGGGGAACTGGGAGTTACCCAGAAGGGCAGAGGGACCCGGAAGGGGCTAGAGTGGACTGCAGGGTTGGAGGAGGTATTGGTTGGTGCTTGATCAGGCTGGGGGGGCGAGTTATCGGTCGGCTGGTGATGGGGGGTTGTATTCTCTTCCCTTGTTATTTCCTTTAACATTATTATTATTGGTGGCAGCAGTAGTGATTTGTGTTATACCTTAGTTACTAAACTGTTCTTATCTCAACCCGTGGGAGTGTCATTCTTTTTGATTCTCCTCTCCGTCCCTCCGAGAGTAGGGGGAGGGCAAGAAGGGGGAGGAGTGAGTGGACAAGCTGTCTTGTCTGGGGTTAAACCTCGACACTGACCCAAACTGACCAAAGATGTATTCCATACCACAGCACGTCATGCCCACAGGGGGAGCTGGGAGCTACCCGGAAGGACAGGGGGTCTGCCGGGTCAGACTCGTTGTTCGGCGGGTGGTATTTTACTCTTTTCCCTTGCTATTATCTCTTATTATTGTTGTTAGTGGTGGCAGCAGTAGTGATTTGTGTTATACCTTAGTTACTAAACTGTTATTATCTCAACCCGTGGGATTTTCATTCTTTATGATTCTCCTCTCCATCCCTCCAGGAGTAGGGGGAGGGCAAGAAGGGGGGGGAGTGGGTGAACAAGCTGTCTGGCTGGGGTTAAACCACGACACATGGGCAGGAGCACCTCCCAGTAAACCATGTAACCCATGTAAACCTAGTAAACCATGCCAAGGCTCTGTCCAACCTGGCCATAAACACTGCCAGGGATGGAGCATTCACAACCTCCCTGGACAACCCATTCCATTGACTCACCACCCTAACAGGAAAGAAGTTTGAACCTGTTACCCCTTATCCTATAACGATGGATGGCCAGGATATGACTGCATTTCTGGGCTGCAAGCACACACTGAAGCCAGCTCATGTTCATTTTCTCATCAACCAATGCCCCCAAGTCCTTCTTCGCAGGGTTGCTCTGAATCTCTTCTCTGCCCAACCTGTAGCTGTGCCTGGGATTGCTCCGACCCAGGTGTAGGACCTTACACTTGGCATGGTTAAACTTCATGAGGTTGGCATCAGCCCACCTCACAAGCGTGTCAAGGTCCCCCTGGATGGCATTCCTTCCCTCCAGCGTATCAACCGAACCACACAGCTTGATGTCATCGGCAAACTTGCTGAGGGCGCACTCAATCTCCTTGTCCATGTCAGGGACGAAGATGTTAAACAAGACCGGTCCCAACACCGATCCCTGAGGGACACCACTCATTACTGGTCTCCAGACGGACACCAAGCCATTGACCATAACTCTTTGCGTGTGGCCATCCAGCCAGTTCTTTATCCACCCAATGTTGCACCTATTAAATTGATGTCTCTCCAATTTAGAGACAAGGATGTTGTGTGGGACAGTGTCGAATGCTTTGCACAACTCCAGGTAGATGACATCAACTGCACTACCCCTGTCCATCAGTTTCCATCAGATGTCCATCATATTCTCTTCATTACTCCTAAGCAAAAGTAATTATTTTTGTGTGGTAGAAGCAATTCATAACATAATAAGCAGGTGCTTAATTAGCATCTTCTACAGTAAAAAATATATTAAAGACCCTTATCTTTCTGTGAATAATTTCTGGTTTAATAGAATTAGTTGCCCTTAAATTACATGGAAGTGTGTATGGAACTGCTCTGAAGAAAACTTCTAATAGTTTAAAATATAATTTATATAAACTATTTATGCTTTACTGATAAGCTAATGACTGGATTGATAAAAATTATAGAAGTCACAGCCTTTTAGTTAAAAATGACTATGAATCTCATAGCTTATTGAAGAAAAAAGGCTTTAAGCTCTAAACACAGCAATTACTAAGCCTAGCAAAATCAGTCTTGCTCCACTACACAATGTGAAAACTTATAAACCCCCTTGTTAATCTACGTTTTTTGTATGTTTTTATTAAGTTAGTTATCCAATGTGTGAAGTATCATTGTAGACTTAACTCCAGATATATATGACTATCCTCTGCCATGAATGAGTGTCTAGAGATGAAATGAAGATGAGCCCTGAATGGGACACAGTGTACTTAACAACTATTAACTTTTAGCCTTCTCACCCATATATTGTGATTGTAATGTCCAGAGATAAAAAGATGTAAGGAGGTCTTTAGTTCTATAAGCTTCTACTGTAATCATTCTCAAAAAGTTTGAAATATTCATCACTATCTATATATGCAGTTCTATGATGATGCAAGGTAATCTTTGATAGCTATGAAATATATGCTTTTCACAGCATCATAGAATCATAGAAACGTAGAATGGCTAGACTTGTAAAGGACCTTAAGATCATCTAGTTCCATCCCACCCTGCCTTGGGCAGGAACACCTCCCACTAAACCATGACACCCAAGGCTCTGTCCAGCTTTGCCTTGAACACTGCCAGCGATGGATCATTCACAACATTGAGCAACCCGTTCCAGTGCCTCACCACCCTCACAGTAAGTAACTTCTTCCTTATATCTAACTTAAACTTCTCCTGTTTAGGTTTGCACCTATTGCCTCTTGTCCTATTGCTACAGTCCCTAATGAAGAGCTCCTCTCCAGCATCCTTGTAGGCCCCTTTGTACTTAAAAACATTTCAAGGCTCATTAACTTCACATAATACAGTTCAAGAATTTTAGGCAAAATTTTTTAAAGCTTAAAAAAATATTAGGTTTTATAAATCTTTTAAATATATTACTTGATAGATAAAGCATTCTTTTTGGTCTAAGAGGGGAAAAAAGGAAGTAAAGGACTGGTTTCTTCCACTGCAAATTGTATGGACTTTCATTCATGTGAAAAAAAAAAATCTCCAGCTCAAATTGGCCAACCAGGTAGACTGAGAATTTTATAGTTACATTCACAGGCATCTGAGAAGCAAAATAATGATAAATAACATTTTACAATTTCAGTAACTATTGCCAATACCTATCTGTTAGTATTGATGCATCAAATATATCCTTTATAAGGACATTTGTTTATATATATACAATTTTTTTTTTTAATTGCCTTCAATTTTTCTCTTTATAAATCCATTGAGAACAGTCCTAATTTTAGTACAGGAATTAGGGAAGTTTCTGTTAAGTTTTAACTTTTGACAAAAAGAAATTTTTAAAATATTAGTTATCAGATCTGGAAGAGTTTTTGGTAGCCTCATGAAGAAATTTAGTGGTAAATTGGCCAGGGCTGGAGGTGGACAGGCGTGGCATTTGTGGGGATAATTCAGTGTCACAGCATTTCTCATCATGTGAAATGAAGTATGTGGCATCCTTCATGGAAGAACTAACACTAGAAAAGGAACTCTACAGTATTCCTCAGTAATTCTTGCTCTGTGCAAGTAACTATGTCTCAGCTATACATGTATTACTCCACATTCAGTCTGCATACAAATTACACATATGAATAATTATGAAAAATATATATAAAATTATTAGATTGCCTCTGAATATTTGCTGACTTGAATTGTTAATGGGTAGAGCTTGCAGCAGTTTCAGCATTTTAGCCACACTTTTTATTCTTATGGCTAACTATTTCTGATTGTATGTTATTTCAAAACTATGCATGATTAATCACCACAAGAGGTATCTGCATAACACAGTTGTAGGTAGTAGCAAAGCGGAGACAACTGAAAACTTCTCAAAGATTGCATTAACTAGCAATAGGAAACATTTGTTGAACTAACAAAATTTTTCAAGTTGGTTAAGATATGTTAATGGACAAGTAGTATAGTCATGAATTATAAAATTCAGTGAATAATTCCGATAATATGTGTCTCAAATAAATCTATCTAGTACCCAAAGTTAGCAGTTTAAAATAAAGGCTTTAGGTTTGGGGTTTTTTACATTTTTGTAAAGTGAGAACCAAGCATACCTTTGAGAAGCATTAGAAAAATTCTGAAAGCAAATTTTCCACTTTTATAAAAAAATCATCTTGAACTTGGTGTAGTGGTAGAAACCCATACTGTTCTGTACTTAGATGTGTTACAAAATAAGTATGTCAGACAGCTTCAGAGAGAAATGTGGTGATAAAAATAGGGTGAAAGGAATCTATAAGGATGAGTAAATAAGCACAACATCCTTATAGCTAGTACTACTTTTCTGCTGCATGGAATGATGAGAACAAAGTGCTAGAAGTGGAGATGGGATAGAGAAAGGCTGTTCCTTCCTTTTCTTCCCAGATACTAGGTTAAACAGTGAATGCTATGCTACATCTCAGCCTGACTGCAACCTCTTTATATGGTACTAAGTAATTTAACAAGTATTTCAGCTTGACCTCTAAAGTCACAGAGCTCTGGAGAAAATGAACAAAAATTGCCCACCAAAATGTGCATAGAAGGACAGCAGAATGAAAAGGGCAAAGCTTTTTCCTTAAAGATCCTCTCATTTCTAGCCTAAACTTATGTGCTATAAACTTTGCACAGAAGAGATTTTCTTGGCAATAGGCTTCATCAACAGTCTTTATTAGGTTGCTGCAGATTAGGAAAACTATTTAATTCAAAACCTGTACACAATTCCAATCTTCTCTGTGAGATAACTCTTTTGTCCAGTCTTATTTGAACATGTATGCTAGGGAAATATGTTTTTCTGTATAACAACATTGTGGTTTTAGATGTTTATGTATTCATAGATATTCATCATGCTAGCAATTTAGATTCACATCTTGCATTTCCCCTTTTGGGAATATTAAAAGCTTATTGTGCTTCACAGATCACAGTCACAATGAAGTTTGATAAAAATATTGCAAGAAGAATCTTTAGATTTAATTTTAAGTAAAGTTTTGACACATGAAAAAGAACTTCACCAGAGTCGTCATCTGCAAGAGGTGTATCAGACATTAATCTTGACCCTTTGAGACATGTAAATCTTAGGCTCTCAAAATATAATTTTAGGGGAGAAAATCTTTTCACGTTGACTAACATAGTATATAACATTTCTGTTGGGTTTTGTATATCAAGCATACTGTTAGAAGTCGAAAAGCTGAGTTCCAAAAATAAAGGACAATTAAAAGGCCACTACATGTATATATGAAAGATTATCTGTATTTTTAGGAGAATTAATGCATAACTGGTGTATTTCTCTGTTTGCATTTTTTATTTTGATAGCCTGTATTTTAAGAAATAGTTTTGAATTCTGAGCCTTGAATTTTGATTTAGGGATTTAAAGGAAAAAAATAATGCCTTAACATTTCAAATTTCCAGAATCTCTCTGACAGTTGATTTACATACTGAGTGTATTTTTGTGTTTCAGCCTGAATGACTGAAATGGTAAGAAAAGTGGTCCTTATTTCCTTCAACAGCTTTTGAAGAATTATCAAGAAAAGAAATTAACCAAACGATTGTCTTAATAAGTGCAAGAAGAAATTCGATTTTCTATTAAAAACTGGGGTTTTTTTTTCATTTTTTTCTTCTTTCCTGTACAATGTTTTCTACCCTGTAACCTCTTAATATCACCATACTTGACACAGACAGTTGTGATTTGTCTGCACTGTCAAAAGCCTTTGATAGCTTCAGCAACATCTGTGGTTAGACATTGAGAAGCAAGTAACCCCTAACCTATCAAGAGATTCTTCAGCATTTGATCCTGGATTCTTTAAAATCCTTAACTGAAGTTCTAAGTTACCAACTTCCAGAAAGCTATTGAAACTCTACCTCCTGTACCCACCCTTCTGCAACAGAATCAAGCTTTCTTGGTGTGTGGTTTTCTCTGAGTCCTCCACCCCTGCCCAATTCACTGTAAACACACAGATTTGTTTGTTTTGGGGGGGTGGTGGGGGTTGACAGACTACATGAATTATAACTCTGTTTGGCATGGACTTTTCATAGAGCAGAGCTTTTTCAGACATCTAAGACAATTCAAAAGAAATTGTTGAACAATGGTCAACATTCACATACAATAATGTTTATGTTCAGCAGCAGGTATTTGTTGATCTGTACCATTTTATTATTTCTTCAATTTATGTTTGTCATTTCAATATTACCAATACTAAGTCGTATGTGGTAAATATCAGTTATTTTCTGACCCTAATTAAAACATAATTCAGGCATAATATCTTTAAACCATGGTCTCAACATTCACTTTAACCTGGCTGTCTCTTTATACATCCTACATGGCTGTGACTTTCCTGTGTCAAATATCACTAAATTGATAATATCTTGTTTTTCTGAGGACTTACAGCTAAGCAGAACTCCTGCAATTCATATTTGTTTTATGGAGTTTAAGGGATTAATTTAGGAAAGATATAAACAATCCAATAATTGGATTAATTTTGTAATTTGGTATAATCCTTTTTCTAAAAAAGTGATTGCATAACCCTCTTGCCAAGACTTGACAGACAGCAACAACAGATAGAATAACATTTAAGGGCTTGCTTCTAAAACACCAGCAGAAGCATTTATCAACAAACCTGGGATAAATGTATTAAGCTTTTGGTACTCAAAGAAATAAGTTTCTCATGTGCAGACATTAATTAAAGTTAACGAAATTATATTTTTATTCAAGAGATTAAAAATACTAACAAAGGTATAAATAAATAAGCAGGGTAATAATAACTAATTCTTAGTATAAAATCATAAGAGTTATGTAATCCGTCTTCTGTGAAAACAAGCCAATAGATCACCCAGTTAACTTGCCCTTCCTGCAGTAACCTTCATTTACATTTTAATGTTTTGAAAACCTTTAGTGGGAATTGCTTTTGTTAACTGTACCCATGCATATAGACTCTTTTACTAGAACCTACTTGTTCTACTACTTGCTACCACTGTCAATTCCTTATGCTGCTCCTATGTCATCTAGGCTTGGCTATATCAGCTCTATACTCTTACAGCCCCTCTAGAAAACTCAAAAATATGTACTAACATTTTTACGGTAGTTAAAAACTGTTACTATGTTATATTTAAAACAGTATGCACAGAATTGGAAACAAATTGAAACATAAATGCCCTTTCACATCACACAAGGAGGTGCATACACACATTCTTCCATTAGCTCCTAGCTTAAAGTAGGTTTGTGGAAAAGCTGCTGTTTTCGTTGTCTCTTGGACTTTACCATGTCAATACCATAAGCTATTTCTTTAGGCTGAATGATAATTCACCTTACTACGCTTAGGTAGTTAGGTGAATTCAATTTCTGTCCACTGGTAACATTGCAAACTGTCTTCTACTATAGCTGTTTTTCTAACAGGAATGCCATTCAGGCATAGTGATGCAATACAATCAAAGCAGCCACTTCTAAGGCCTACCCACTTGTGCTGCATCTGTTTCACAAACCCACCTGTCACTCAAGCTACTCCCTTTCAGGGTTGTCATCTTCTCTGGAGTTCTCTGAAATCAGGTTGGAGAATGGGAAGGGTTTGCATGCAGTTTAAACCTCAGCCATCAGGTTTACATGTAATTACTGCTTTTGCTGGTTTGAGATAATACAATCTGTAAATTGGAATGCTCTGCAGTTAATGTGTCCCCTTTGCTAGGTGTAAAGAGTAGCAGACAGAAATAAAAAGCAACTTAATGTTCCACATGTGCATCAATAAATATTTTACCCAGAGAAAGAGAAGTACGTTGGTCACCCACTCCCCCTTCAAGAAGCATTTATTTATAACAACAAATTACTGAATATGAGATGGCCAGATTGTAGATGCATAGTTGAAAGTCTAGGGACTGCACATTTGTCAGTAAGATAAATTGGTAGAGTCTCCATTTAAATGGATTTATTACTGCTCTAAAAAAAAAGAAGGTGGCTTTAGTTCTACTGAGTCCATTTTGTTTCTTCGGAATATTGGAAAGCATGCAATTACCTCTTTACCAAGCTGAAATACGGGTATTTACAATCACTGTACATCAGCCTGACTCTTCCCAGTAGGACCCTTAAGATTATGACAACTTGCAATCTACTCTCCTTTTTAACCATACTTCCATAGACTGCTTTTACAGATTATGTGATTCTACACTAGAGAAGGCAGTGTTTAAAAAAAAAAAAAAAGTTGACTTTTCTGCAAATGACGCACTTGTCTTTGAACATAGGTGTATTTAGAAAATTTAAAAGATCCAGTTCTTTTCCTGTAATAAAATATACAGGCCTGAATTGCTGTTTTATGATATTCTGCATGTGTACATTTGCTGAATTTGGACGAGTACTTGTGTAAAGCAGGAGCAGCAAAATGAAGGATCACAATATTTTTAATTTCTTATCTGGCAAATTGCTTTCCATCCTTCAGCCAAATTTAGATGGTTTGTCAGCTGAATCTGCATTTTTAGTTGCAGTGGCAGATGTAATGAGAGCTATTACCGCCTCTCAGATGTGACAGCCATCAGTGCTCAGTCCTCTAGTGTGCTTATTGTATACTGAATACGAAGCGAAGCGAAGCAAAGCAAATCAAAAGGACACTGCTAAGGCTTTCGGCTTGAACATTTCTATCTAGAAGGTCAGTTCTTGCCTGATATGCAGTGTCAAGCATATGGTCCAGACATTTCCCTACTGATTTTCTTGACATTGTTAGAAACACATGGTAGGAAGATTCTTTTATACAAAGCTAGAACATCTGCTATTCTGCTCTATATTTGTGTACTCTTAAACCAACAAATCAACAGGGAGCACTGTGATCAGGTCATAGGACAGCCCTAAAGTAGTTCTTAATTAATTTGAGTGGCAATGTATGAATATGGGCAAAAGTGCTCCCATCTCCATTAATGCTCTTATGGTACATCTATGCTGCAGGAAAGTGGTTTTGCTTATCATGTGCAATTGCATGTAAGAAGAAGAGCTCTATAAAGAAATATTATAATAGAGTAAAATGTTATGTTTTTCTTTTTCTGTTTTTTTTTCAGTAGGCCTAGGAAAGTTCTGTATTGTCAGTTCCTCCTAATAATATTTCTTTTTTAAATAAAAAGCAGAAAATATTCCCTCTTTAAGAAAATGACAAAGTGAGCTAATATGTTAAGGAAATATCAAACAAATTTTATTTAAGTATGTCAGTTTGATTGAAATTAATATTGTGTGATATTATACTGCTGGGACACAGGAGTTTTACTAAGGAAAAAATATTTTAACTAAAATAACATACTCTGTAGCAGTTCAATTGCCCAGGTGTACATGTTTATGTGAAGTACTGAACAGCAAAGAAAATAAATAACTGGAAATACTTAACACACTTTATAGTAACAAAGTCCAATTATCTTTATAATTTGTGAGAATTTTGCCCATGGTCCATCTCAGATTCCTTTACACATATTATTAGCATATTTTTATTCTGTGGATAAAGATTTTCTGCTTAGTTTGAGGAGAAGCAGAACACTGTCGAATTGACAGTTCCCTGAAGCAGCTTTTTAGAAGTTGCAAAATGCCTGTAAGAGCAAAAGAAACCTTGCAAAATCTGTAGTTTTCTTATTTTCATCATTGCAAATGAGGCTGATGGATAGGAATGCACGAAAGTGAGTGCCGATTGTACCAGTCATTAATATTTTTCCTGTTAAAATGCTCTTCCAGGAATAGTGGGTTTCACAGGCATCTTTTTAAATGTAGAATAGATGCAATAGAAGGTATATTTATGGAATAGAAGTGAAAACCCTTAATCCTGTATGACTCTTCTGGTTAATTGTGCATGCAATTTTGCTTGTTCCTCAACATTTGAGAACAAAGATTTATCCTCATTCCTCTGTACTTCTTAGTCTATTGCACTTTGATGATTTGCAGCACCATGAACACAGAATAAAAGTGAAATCCCCAAGTAGATTATTTTTATCGACAATTTAAAAATATTTCATTAAAGTGAAAGGGCATTTATCACATGACCAGAGTCACTTAAAATAGAACACAGTGTTTGGTCGTATCCCTTTAGTCTGAAAAAGTCAAAGTGATTTAACATTTTGTCTTGGCAAAAACTCCTACAAGTCTTTACTTTGTTTAGACTTTAGATGCCATAGTGGCTTGTATTATTCAAAATCCAGTATGGTTATATGGGAGTAAAAGTGTGAGGGCAAGATTCATTTCGAAAAGAACAGTAACAAAATATGACATGTCAACACAAGAGTAGTGAATAGGTATGTAGTTTATGAAAAAAGGATCTAGTAGTAGCAGCAGCAACATTTTAGGTGCCCTTGAAGTCTGCTGACTAGTTTAACACAGCATTCTATGTGTACCTGACTTCTATTATTACTTATTCTCCATTATTGTAAATCAAGTAGTTTGGCTTCTAGCAAGCACCATATAAGTCCTGATAACAAGAAATGCCAGGACTGCCAAGACTGTCAGATTGAAGATTCAATCACTGTTAAAAAACTTGACAGTCTTTTACTTTGCTAACAATTTCACCTTATTTCAGCAGAAATTAAAGATAACAGTACCTGTGAAATACAGCCATTAGCAAGGTAAACAGACTTCCTTTGCAAAGCAAACAGAAAACATAAATATCAATTTTGAAAATGGCATTTATATTCACAAAAAGGCAGGAAATGATTGAAACCTGATGAAAAAAGTATCTAAGCTTCTTGACATAGCTTACCTACACTTTGAACTGTATTCAAACATCACTGTATTCTTCAGTCTGGATTCTGGCTATAACTCACCTCCAGAAAAATCCCATTTTCAAGTCTCTATATAAAATGAAAATCACTGATGATATAAAGCCAAGAGAAATAAATATTCCTGAGTCTTCTTTTAATGTGTGGGAGATATGTGATGAAACACTGTGGCACTGCGTATGCATCAGAGACAGCAGAACAGCACACTTATAATGATATTGCTAAATAAAGGAGGGCTGGAGTCTGGTCCTTGATAAAAAACCCATAGGACAACAAACTGGTTTGCACCCACACTGTTGAGGAGTGGGCTATTCTGTGGCATGTTTGTGTTGAAGGGAGCTCTTCAGGATAGTCCAAAGTGATCCTGACAGTGAGCTGACAGTTAAATGCTATGTGTAAGGGATTCAGTGTAGGCATTCTAAGAAGCCACATCTGTAGTTAATTTGGGGCATGACCTAGAAAGAAAAATAGACTTATAATAGGATTGCTACTGGACTACGCTTGGTACAAAAACATAATTGAGACTGAAGCAGTGTCAAGATCAGTATTTCTAACTGCTAATGTTATTTGCTGCCACTTGATAGGAGATAGCCTGGAATACTATATTTTATAAGAAAAACAATATCTCTTCCCAGGTGTTTTCAAATTAAGTTCTTCAAAACACATTTATTTATTTCATTTATAGGGACGAATCCTTACAAATCCTTTATAGGGATCAAATCCTTAAAAGTGTGATTGCTGAGCTCACCCATTATTCAACACTAATATTTGGTGCCAAATTGCTTATTAAATTAATATGCTAAATGAATGTGAGTTTTATCAGATAATATATTCTCTTGCATTTGAATTGTAGTTCAAGATCCCTAAATGGAAGAATTAAAATATTAGAGTTCACAGTTAAAAAAATATTGTTTTATATTTTGCTGATACTTAATTCCTACTAAACACATCAGAAACTTAAAATTGGTTAACCCACTTAACTTATAAATTTACATATTATGTGGATTCACAGAACAGTGTTTCTATACAACTGAGATGGCTACGACAGAAAATGACAAATTGAAGAGACCAGTAGGACTATATTTGATTTTCTCCAAATACGACTTCCTTTGTTGTGATAAATTGCAGTTTGTCAAACAACTTATTTCACAGTTCAAGTTTCGTTATTTTGTAGTAATTATAAAAAGAATTCAATATTGTAAGTATTCTGAAATATTCAGATGTTTTCATATCGTTATTGCTTCCCACAAGACCTGGAAACTATTTTCCAAATGGGTTAATGTTTAAAAAAAGAACCAATTTTCTGTGTAAAGTGATATCTAATTCCATATTCTGTAGAATCTGAAGTGGGTAAAATTGCTTATTCACTGCTGGCAGTTCTGAAAGAGAAGAAAGTCACATGGGAACTCTTGAGTAAATCATAAAACATACCTCAGTAAAAGCCAGCTGAAAATGTGATAAATATGTTTTCCAGGTTAACTAAATTTTATTCCTTTATGTATTGAAATGGAGGTGGTAAGTTCATAAATGCCTTGTTCACTTGTATGGGAAATGTTGGATGAATACTTCATGTTGTAAATACTTTACAAGGACAGTAAACTTATTTTCCATCCATTTAGGATTCTACCCCTCTTGATTCTACCCCTCTTCCATTACAATAATCCAAACATTTTCCAGAGCATTAAAAAACAAAACAAAACAAAACCAGAAAGGACTGTGAAAATGAAGAATAGCCTATATGTGAAATGGTATTGTGCCTTACAGGGGATGCTATATATGCTTGGTTTCTTCTAACACACATGGGTTGTTCCAAATGTCCTTTCAAACTAAGCTGTCCTTTCTGCTTTCTGCCCCTGATATAATACTTGAAATCCCAGAAGCCCTTATTCTCAACAGGCTTTTTCAATGCCAGTTTTTCATCAAAAATGTTTTAGGCTTTGATGGCAATTGAGAGCCTTCTGGGTCTGCAGTCCTGGAATTTTGTGTTATCACAATTTAAGTGTTGAGAGCTAGAAGCCATCTTGTAGAATCATCTTTGCGCCACATCTGTCTCAGACAGAATTTGATTTGGATGCATCCATTTAAACACTTGGGAAGAAAATACCATGCTGTAAATGTTATTGACTAGGCTAATAGCAGTGGTAAGTTTTAATACAATATTATTTTCCATGTAGGTGCATAGGGATGCAAATGAGAATAGATGCATAATGCTACAGTAATCTTAGGCATAGTGCAACTAAATATTTGACACATGAAAGAGAATGGATGTGAGAAATATCTCTGTGTGAATCCTTCAAGGCTGAAGCACTGCATATTTAATGTCAAAGCACTTTCTTACATTATTAAAAAATTCAACTGGAAATGAATGACGTGGTTTGATAGATTTTTTCTGAAAAACCTTTAATTTTGTGTAATTTTGATATTTTGACTCCCCATTTAAAATCTGGAGGAAAAGTAATGTCAAAATATTAATCTTAAAATCGGGGGGAGGGGGAAATCCCTGACTCAAGTTCCTTAGGGGACTCATCACAACAATTTACGAGTACACTGAAATAGCAATCCACACCTTTGAAACAACATAATTCAGTGTAGATGAAAGATAACTAAACCTGAATGGATAACTATATAAAACATAGCCTGTCACTGTACTCTGAATCTGAGACCAAGTCTGAATGCCTTTGTGGTGCTTGGCTTCTTCTATGTACTTCTAGGACATATGTGATGACCTAAAAACATAAGCACAATTGTGTGGGCATGTTAGTTCAGAGTGTCTGCAATAAAGGGAAGCTGTGCCTTAGACCAGCAATCACCAGAAGAGTTTTAAAGAACTATAAAGGATGGAGTGAGTGTAAACTGATACAGTCTTGTCCATATTGCTTTTTGAAAGAGGTAGTTGTAAAGATCCAAAATGAGCTAGGATGAAAATGAGCAAGGGGCATCTTGCCATCCTACAGTTTTCATGCTGTTGCGATATCTTATAATGTACTGAGATATATTGTAGTATATTCTCATTACAAAAATGAAAAAGAACCAAACCAAAACTTTCTTTAGAGACAACATTGATTCTGTCCCATTCTCCTAATTTTATTCACAGTACTATCAGGTTCAGAGTACTTTGAAATGTATCTATATTTTTTTTCAGTGAAATCTTCCAACAGAAGATTGCAAGATTGCAAATAATAGGCTGTCAGTTTTTTCATTATCACATGCATATGCTTTACCTTCTCTGGAGTTATTTAACTTGAGAGTAATTTTATTTGAATCTGAGTGAAAGTAAAAGGGGTAACTCATCCTGCCAAGAAACAAATTAGCTTTTTACGTTGTTTAATAACTGCACCCAGTTCCAAATGCCACCAAACAACTATTAAACAGCAAGACCCTTGAACAAAAACTCAATGGTGCGTAACACACTTGATTAGATGTACTCTTTTCTGAAAGGGCCATTATTCTTAGTAGGCATATTTCATTACTGTTAATCTGAGTCTATGCACCCATAACCTAATAATTCTGTCTGAACTGTCTAATATTATCTAGCTAATCTTAGAATGTCTTCTAAGATTTGTGAGTTGTTTTGAGTGATATTTGAGGCTGAAGTGTTCTCTGTTACTGTTTCTTAAAAAGAAGACCAGTTGCACCAAAGAAAGGAAAGGTTTTACTATTTTAATGCATATTTTATTTTTCTTTTCATTGAAACAAAGCAGTATTGTCAGCAGTTTCCAAGAAAATACATAATTTTCAATTACTGCTAAGTATTGGTTTCTGTTCCTGGATCACTGAAGGCATTTTTCTTTAGTCAGTTTTTGCTGTTTGCAAAGAGTAACATAGGTGCATTACTATGAGGACCTAATCTGCATGTTGTTTGTCTCCATATATCAATAAACAATATAAATAAAATATGCTTTCTAATACAATATTATATTGGATGATCTGTTTCTCTTTGCTGACAATAAGAAGTTTCCTCTATCGAGAAGGAAGTTTTGAAAATTTTATTGGAACTTTAATCTAAACATATTTTCTGATTTTCTAATGAGCAAAAGTTGAAAAATGCCTGCAGCTGATTTTATTGAGCCAACCAATTTATAGTCCTGTATTTTACAACTCCTAGAGACACTCTTACTCACTATTTAAAAGTTATACATTGTTACAAAGATGCAACATAATGTTTGCTTTAAAAAGTAACTTGACATTATGTGAAATATACTACATTTTGCTCACATTAGCCTTTTGATAAATTAATTTAGAACCTTATATAAACGTATCTTCTATTCAGTAATTTCCTTAGGAACCAATGCCTAAGAGATGACAAAGGGAGATTCCAGCACTGAAAACTCATTTAATAGCACTTCTCACATAGCAGAGTTTCTGCAGCAACGGTTTTTTTAGAAGGCATGAAAAAATGTCAGGATTCATGTGCCCGTTGCTGTAGTATAGACTTTTCTTCTTTGCATTACCTTCAGCCTCAAAACATCAAATGGAGCATGTTAGGATAGTGCTTGTTGTGAACATGAGTGACTGCTGTGATTTCAACTTCTCTGGAAACCTTTAACTGCTTTAGTGGTTCAGTGCCAAATTAGGCCTTATATGCTACCATTCATTGAGAGGTGAAATCCGAACATTTATGTAGATTGAGAGAAAATGTCACTGCTAGAGAGAACTGCAATTTAAAGTGACATCTTAGTCACATGTTTATTTAGTCTTCACATTTAGTTTGGGAGCTCAGGGGTAGGCGTATTGATTCTAAATGAATTTTCCCCATTTTCCTTCTAGGTTTGACTTTTAAATTTGCACAAAAAAACCCTGTTATGGTTAGTTCATTTCACTTCTTTAGCTGCTCATAAAAAAAACCAACAACATAAATAAGACAAGTTTTTTAGTCTTCTATAAATAATATGTAAGGACTACCATCTTTAAAAAGTCAGTAAGATAATCTATATAGAAAACTATCTTGAGATAGAGGTGCCTATGTCTATCTGACTTAGAGAAGTACCTAAGGGCTTTTATTCAGTTTCTTAGCAATAGTTGTCCAGTGCTACAGGTAACTAGTATTGTGTTATATTTGCCAGTTCTACCAACTGTGTTAGCATCCGCACAGTTTGGCAGTTATAACAAAGAACCCAGGGGAAACATACATCTTTCCAAACAGACTCCTGGATGCCAAACTGTATATCTTAGAGCTCTTCAGTAGCACTAGATGCCAATAATTATTCATCTGAATGATCCCCTAATGTCAGCTAATTTGAAATCTAGATATAATTAAAAATATTTATACTGAGATTTGGTGTCCTGCTATGCTTCAGTTTTATAAATAATTAAAGACAATCATTTCCCCAAAATAAACCAATTGAAAGTATAAACAGAAATGTTAAAACATAGGATATGTTCTGTTTTCAGCAAATTTTGAAAATTAAAATGATGTTTCTTAACATGAGTATTGTAGCTAGTGTGCTGTCAAAATTCAAAATGAGTACTTAAGACAATCTCTACCCAAATTTGTACTATCAGTGAAAACATTAGTGAATATAACAACCAGTCCCATGTTAGGAACTGTAGGATGTCTGAAAACTTGCCCAAAGACACAGATACAGCTAGCATGTTAGCATCATATAATCATAGAATGGTTAGGGTTGGAAAGGAGCTTAAGATCACCTAGTTCCAGTCCCCCCTGACATGGAAGAGTAGTCACTGGGGACATGACAAACATTAGACATACTCACTTAAGCTCACTTAAGGCAAGCTGCCTCTTGCCTGATTGAACAAGGAAAATATTGTACATATAGTCCATAGTTAAGACATAGTTAAAATTTCAGAGTTAAATTAAATTTATATATATATATATATGGCAATATGCATGTGTTTTTCTATGTCTCAAACCTAGTTCAATAAGAAGTGAAAATCTGAAATGTGGCCAGTCAGGTCCCTGTGAAGAGCAGCTAGACTTAAAGCACAGTGTAGTTAGCTGACCTTTTGGGAAACCTTTGAAATAAGCAAGAAAAAGGTTAGAATCTAAAACTTTGAATATTTACAACAGTCTACTGACAAGTGTCTTAGGCAATATTTTGTAATATGCAATATGTAAAATTAATAGTTTCTGCTAAGTGATAGAGGGAGCAAAAACCAAGGAACTGTTGGAAGTCACTCTTAACTGGATAAGAATGTTCTAAGACACTGTAGGATGATCTTTCTACACCATGAACTAGAATAATTTTATAAGATCATAGTAAAACTTTGCAAAGGCTCTAATTCTTGATTGCGTATGTATGTCAAGTGCTTTAACCTGGCATATTATTTCTAGAATTTGGCAGACACTAAGGACCTCATTCTAAAGCTGGTATCTCATATCATTTGGTACTTATGTAAGAGGTCCCAAAGGTAATATTCATCCAGGTTTCAGAGCTCTCCTTAGCGTCAAGACTGAAAGGCACCAAAATAATAATGAACACAGTGGTTTACATGTACCTCCTGCTACAGAACAAATTAATTAAATGGAACAAATTAATTGTTAAATAAGACCTGTAAAATTATTCTAAGTTCTTCCACTGCCTTTTCCACATGCTTCCTAGGTCTATAAAACTAGAATTAGGCTGTGTGCAACATTTCAACATTTGCCAAGTTTATGATGCAACAATTAGGCTACTTGGTCAATCTCCACACAAGACGATGTGTGAGTTTCAGAGTCTTTGCAGAGCTTAACTGCAGTGTAACATATGACTAATTTCTTCTTTCTTTTTCTGCAACCTGGATTCTTGCCATCTCTACCAATTCAGATTTATGAGCAAATAATAGAATAAAATATCTGTGAGAATTACAAGTTTTAGTAGGGTTTTTTTTAGGCCAAGTGATGCTGCTACTAAATGTAACAAAAAACTGTTGCAGATATTTCTTTTGACTCCTGACTACATGATCTACTGTTGTCTTCCAGATGTATGTGGAATTTTTTTTTTTTTCTGAAGAGATGGATAGATGCTTTTATCTTGCTGCCTCTAGCTCTGTTATGAAACAAATTCAAGTAGACAGACCACCTGAAGGTCACCTAAGTTCCACTGAAAATATATGTAGAAATTGGCTAGCAGTTGCATAACTCAGAGAGGAAAAGATAAATATTTACCCCTTTAACTGCTGTAATGACTTGGCTGTACATTATATCCATTGTTCTGTGGAAGTCTGTGGAGCCAAAAACATTTTAGAGAGAAAGAAGATATAAATGATCCTGGATCCAACTAATTTGTGGAACAGAGACTAAGATCCCCAAGCTGCTGTTTCAGATTTACTGGTTGTTGGTTTCATTTTTTTTTTGTTTTCTTAATTTAATAAACTAATGTAAAAAGTAGCTATTCATATGAAATCTTAATTTTCTTCCTTTCATCTGAGTCCCCACTGCATTTCACTTAATACTACACAATACTTCACAATACTACACTGCATTACTGCCAAGAACTATAGAAAGACATGAGACAATTGTTTTCCTTGAACACCTTATTTTCTTTTTTCTTTAAAGCAAAAAAACCAACAAGAGAATCAGAATTGCAGCAAGCTGGTAAAGATTGCAGCTCATGACAGTGGCAAAATGATGTCTATAACAGGGATTTGTAAAGCCTCATCTTGACTGGGAAACCAAGGGAAGAAACGTGAGACTTTGACATCATGTCACACACAGCATTAGAAGATAAAGGCTTCCACTGCTTTTAAGCATTAATTCTACCTGTGAAGATTCTATATTAAAATTTCTATTATCTTTCAATCTTGTAACATTTTCTAAAAGAAATGGCATGTTATTGTGCTAACAGTCTGCATTGTATGCATAGTATATATTTATTTAGACATCGTATGAACTTCTGTTTTTCAATCAGTTTTTAGTTTATTCATAAAACACAGTCTTAATAATATTCTATTAAAATGGTATTATTCACTAATTTATTGGTTTAGTCTCATATAGGCATATTGTAGTTGATGTTCAATGCTTTGTATGTTGCCAGTGAATACATAAAACATTATTTTGTGGGAGTTTAAAATTAATTTGTTAACTTCAGAACCATCAGACTGATTTTTTTATAATTTCTGCATTTTTATATGATGAAATAATTTTTCACCTTTATTTTTATAGCAGTCAGAAAAATAAGAAAATGTATATTTATAAGACAATATTTAATATTATGCTTCTTATTGTGTAATAATTTTCTTCTATTACAGATTGGAGAAGATAAAATGCAAATATAAATTATATATTCAACAAGTTTATTACATGAAAGTTGCATATTTTGCTATGCATTAAAATACTTGAATTGGTTTTTTTGCATTGCAAAAATAATACCAATTGTGCAGTTTCACATGGTACAGCTACAGGGCAAAACTGCAAAGTCCTGCTAGTAGTGATTTGATTGACTTTATGTCACTCAAACCAGAAGGTATATTTGTCAATGAGATCCAGGTTTATAAATGTGGTCAAATTATATGTAAGCTTCCTGAAAGCTAAGCCTGAGCAAATGCTGGTAGTAATACTGTATTGCTTCTTCCTAATAACCAAAGAAGCAGCAGAGTCTCTTTTCTGCTGGCAGAGGATGAAATCACATCTCTGGTCTGAGGAATGGCCCACATGACATGGTAGAAAAGCAACTTCTCAGAAAGAAAAAAAAAAACAAACTATTGTGGGTTTTGGTTTGGTTTGATTTGGTTTTAAAATCCAGAGTATCTAGAGTATCTAATTCAGGAATTACTCTTTTCCCATAATGAAAAATGCATACTTTTCAGTTGAACCTCTATGTTTTGGGGGGTTGGATTTTTTTCAGCTTCAGAGTAGCAGTGAAGAGGGAAGTGACAGATATTTTACTCAAAGTGCTCCACTGCTTAAAGAGTACCTCCTTCCCTGTTTAGCCTGGAAAATGCTGAACTTCTGTGCAAAACAGTTTGGTGCTATATTTGAGTTTCAGGTGTTACATCACGATTTGCATAGGGGATGTAATTCTGCATGTATTTCTGAGACAAGCACCTAAGTCCATGAAAGACGTCTTTGAGTCAGTGTCTATCAGTTAGTGTCTAATTTTACCTGTTTAGAAACTTTTACTTTGTCAATGTTTCCAGCTCCGTCTCCTGTAACATCTTCACAGGAAGCTAATGATATATGGGCTGGATGAGCAGACAGTGAGGTGTACTTAACACAACTGGGCTCAGTGGATTGTTGTCAGTTGCACAAAGTCTAGTTGGAGGACAGTAACAAGCGGTGTACCACAGTGGTAGATACTGTGCCCAACCTCTGATCATGAGATGGTCAAATTTGAGATCCTCAGGACAGTGAGAAGAGCATGTAGCAAGCTCACTGCCCTGGACTTCAAAAGAGCAGACTTTGGCCTCTGCAGGAACCTGCTTAGTTAGGTTCCATGGGATACAGCCCTAGAGGGCAGGGGGGCTCAAGACTCCTGGTTGATATTCAAGGATCACCTGCTACAAGCTCATGAGTGTTGCATCCCAACTAGAAGGAAGTGCAGCAGGAAGGCCAGGAGACCACCTTGGATGGATAAGGAGCTGCTGAGGAAGATTCAAATGGAAAAAGAGTCTTATAGAAAGTGGAAGCAACGACAGGTGGCCTGGGAAGAGTACAGGAATGTTGTCTGGGAAGCTAGGGACCAGGTTAGGAAAGATAAGGCCCGGTTAGAATTAAACTTGGCTAGGGATATTAAGGATAAAAGGAAGGTATTCTACAGGTACTTAGCAAATAAAAAACAGACTAGGGAGAACGTAGCCCCCCCTCAGGAAGCTCTCAGGTGAACTAGGTACACAGGATTTGGAGAAGGCTGAGGTCCTGAATGACTTCTTTGCCTCGGTCTTCGCTGGCAAAGGCTCTGACCGCACCACCCAAGTCTTGGAAGGCAGACGCAGGGACTGTGAGAATGAAGACCTCGGGCCCACTGTAGGAGAAGATCTGGTTTGAGACCATCTTAAGCACCTGAACGTGCAGAAGTCCATGGGTCCTGATGAAATCCATCCACGGGTCCTGAAGGAGCTGGCGAATGAAGTTGCTAAGCTGCTGGCCATCATATTAGAAAAATCATGGCAGTCAGGTAAAGTTCCCGATGACTGGAAAAAGGGAAATATAACCCCCATTTTCAGAAAGGGGAAAATCAGTGACCCAGAGAATTACAGACCGGTCAGTCTCACCTCTGTGCCTGGCAAAATCTTGGAGCAGATTCTCCTGGAAGGCATGCTAAGGCACATGAAAACCAAGGTTCTTGGTGACAGCCAGCATGGCTTCACTAAGAGGAAATCCTCCCTGACCAATTTGGTGGCCTTCTATGATGGGGCTACAGAACTGATGGACAGCGGTAGAGCAGTTGATGTCATCTACTTGGACTTGTGTAAGGCATTCGACACTGTCCCACACAACATCCTTGTCTCTAAATTGGAGAGACATCAATTTGATGGATGGACCACTCAATGGATAAAGAACTGGCTGGATGGCCGCATGCAGAGAGTTGTGGTTAATGGCTCAATGTCTGGCTGGAGACCAGCGATGAGCGGTGTCCCTCAGGGATCGGTGTTGGGACCGGTCTTGTTTAACATCTTTGTCGCTGACATGGACAGTGGGATTGAGTGCACCCTCAGCAAGTTTGCCGATGACACCAAACTGTGTGGTTCGGTTGATATGCTGGAGGGAAGGGATGCCATCCAGAGGGACCTTGACATGCTTGTGAGGTGGGCTGATGCCAACCTCATGAAGTTTAACCATGCCAAGTGTAAGGTCCTACACCTGGGTCAGAGCAATCCCAGCCACAGCTACAGGCTGGGCAGAGAAGAGATTCAGAGCAGCCCTGCGGAGAAGAACCTAGGAGTGCTGGCCAATGAGAAAATGAACATGAGCCAGCTTCAGTGTGCATTCACAGCCCAGAAAGCCACCCATATCTTGGGCTGCATCAAAAGGAGTGTGACCAGCAGGTCAAAGGAGGTGTTCCTGCCCCTCTACTCTGCTCTCGTGAGACCTCACTTGGAGTATTGTGTGCAGTTCTGGTGTCCTCAGCATAAAAAGGACATGGAACTGTTGGAACAAGTCCAGACGAGGGCCACGAGGATGATCAGGGGACTGGAGCACCTCCCATATGAAGACAGGCTGAGAAAGTTGGGACTGTTCAGCCTGGAGAAGAGAAGGCTGCATGGAGACCTCATAGCAGCCTTCCAGTATCTGAAGGGGGCCTATAGGGATGCTGGGGATGGACTTTTCTTTAGGGACTGTAGTGATAGGACAAGGGGTAATGGGTTAAAACTTAAACAGGGGAAGTTTAGATTGGATAGAAGGAAGAAGTTCTTTACTGTAAGGGTGGTGAGGCACTGGAATGGGTTGCCCAGGGAAGCTGTGAATGCTCCATCCCTGGCAGTGTTCAAGGCCAGGTTGGACAGAGCCTTGGGTGACATGGTTTAGTGCGAGGTGTCCCTGTTCATTGAAGGGGGGGTGGAACTGGATGATCTTAAGTTCCTTTCCAACCTTAAATATTCTATGATTCTATGATTCTATCTTTTTCAGTATCTTCACTGAAGATTTGGATGATGGGGCAGAGTCTGCCCTCAGCAAGTTTTTTGATGATACAAAATGGGGAACAGTGGCTGATAAATCATTGTGCTTCCATTCAGAGGGACTTTGACAGGGTGGAATAATGGACTGTCAGGAACTTCATAAAATTCAACAAGGAGAACTCTTGCAGTTGGGAAGGAACAACTCCATGCACCACTGTATTCTCAGTGGCAACCCAGCTGGAAAAAAACAACCAACCAACAGTAAAAGTACCTTTGCAGAAAAGGACCTTGGGGTCCTTGCTGTGAAGGTGGCAAATGCTGTGTCTGACTGCATTTGGCAAAAGGTTCCCATCAGATGGAGGGAGGTAATCCTTTCCCCCATTCAGCAGTGGTGAGATCTCACCTCATCCAATTTTGGGGTCCTGAGTATGACTCCTGACCCAGCAAAGGGCCACGAGGATGATTAAGAGACTGTAGAATCTATCTTATTAGGAAAGGCTGAGAGAGCTGAGACTTTTTAGCCTGGATAAGGCTCAAGACCAACCTTACCTATGTGTACAAATTATCTGACAGAAGGATGTAAAGAAGGTAAAGCCAGGCTCTTTTCAGTGGTGTTCAATCACAGGACCAGAGGCAGTGGGTGCAATCTGAAACACAGGAGGTTCCCTCAGAACATCACAAAATGTTTTTCTACTGTGAGGGTGTCCAAGAATCGACACAGGATACCCAGAGAGGCTGTGCAGCCTTAAACCTTGGAGACAGTCGAAGATGGTCTCTTAATGGTTAGAGAAATAAGTATCTTCAACTTCACATATGATTGTTCACCATATTTTGCCCAGTAATCTCTGGAAAGAGATAGTTAGTGGATCTCAAAGAAACTTGAGGAAATTACGAAGATACGATACCCTTTGACTGTTCCTTCTCTAAGTCTCTGAAAACAAATATGAGCATACATAGTAGCTGGAGCTGGGCCAAAATTCTGCCAGAAGGAGGTGGGAATCAAATGCTGTAGAAGCAACTGTAACTCTTTGGTGTTCAGGAGAAGAGCATATACTTACAGTAGTTTTAAATCTGGCACAACAACATTAGAAAGAAATGTTAACTTCGTCTCAGTTCCACAACAGAGACCTAGTGAGTTGCTTTAATGTCTTCTCATTTGCTCACATTAAATCGTTTCTATTTATGTTAGTGACAATACAGGACTAAAAGCACCTTTTTTATACAAGTCATGGCCAATGTGTTTGAAGAAAAAATTACAGAATCTCTGAAAGAGATACACAAACACGTTTGCTTACATAGCTGAAAACATATCTGAATTAGATTTCAAATACACTTATTTACAAAGTAGATTTTTTTAAATAGCTGCATAATCTGACAAATCACTTCACACAAGATTTTTGCATTGTTTAGTATAAATATACTTTCTCTAATAGAATATGCAAACATACCCCTAATATAATTTTCATTTGAAAGAAAACAGATCTTGGTAAACACAAGCACCAAGGTATTTGATGGCACCTAAACGTCTGGTTAAAAATTTATCTGGAAGCTTAAATCCCAGGTAATTCATTCATTAATATTGAATAGGAGCAAACTAAAAAGTAAATTTGTAGATGCTTACTTTTCCCCCAGTAAACCTTATGATTTATTTGTGTCATAATGCACTTTTTCTCTTTTCAAATTGTGTAGTTTTGATCAGTGTGAATTCCTCTTTTTTATCTCATTTCAAGAATTTTGACTATTGATAATGCAGTAGTTAGAAATTTTTATTAAAAAAATAAATAAATCACAAAATCCTTTCTAAATAAGGATTCATTATACCTGTCTTGTGAGATGAGTGATACAGTGGGATCATTTACTCAACATTAAGTACAACTAAACAGCTGTGTTACGATATGCGTTGTTACCACAGGCAGATACCAGTTGTACAGACTTCACAAATTTTGGAAAACTGGTAAAATCTAAAAGAGAATCCTACTGTATTCATTATAACTCCACCCCAGAAAGTTTTGTCTATTTTGTGATTCATGGTTGTCAGATGTGATCTTCTTGATTTTTTTTCTCTTCTGTGGGAACATGACAAAGTTGTTTACAGCTGTGCTAGCTATATCTTCTTGTTATATAAAGCATGACTGAAAACATATGCATGTCATGGACTAAAAAAATAGTGGGGCTTGAGACAGCCCTTGGGTCCTGATGGAGCTGGACACACATACAATCTTGCACTAGCACAAGGGAAAGCCATGTCTCCTGCTCAACTAGGTGTTACTCTTCCCATAGACAAATCTGTGGAAATCAGGATGAGAGATAAGAATATAAAGAGAAACCAGAATAAGGGTGAAGGATAAGATTGCTATAATTTTAATCTCTGCTTAGGTGGAGGTATGCTCTGCTAACTGGAATTTTTGACAGGCCAAAGCTTTAACCTGCAGGTATATTGAATTTATTGATGCAAAACAGGGAAGATGGAGAAGGGAAACACAGATGTTAAAAAAATCCCTACCAGAAATAAAACATGTAATTGTTCCATGCTGGAGTGGAGTATTCTGGCTAAAGAAAAATAAATGTTGCAAAAGCTATTAGTTTGTATTAAGTTGTTCAGCTCTATCCCTGAAATTATCTGTTTAAACTACAAAATTCAAATTACATACTCAAAGCACTCCTTGGGCAAATTTCTGCACTCCCAGTAATCTGAATACAAATAACCCCCCCAATTTCATTTGTGAAAAGGATGTTTATTTGGCTTAACTAATCACTGTAATTTTTGTTGTCAGAAGTGGTGAAGATATCCAAGAAGAAAATATGGAAATTCACAGAAAATAGGGCTACATTGTATTATTGCTTATAAGAACATCTTGTAGAGACATGAGGTGTAAAGATGTTATCTAGATGAGTGAAAATTATAAACTGGAGATCAAACTCAAAATTTGCCTTTCCTGGTAAATGAATACTTATCTTTTTATTTTGGTTTTCTCTACACAAATATATGAACTCATATACAGAGTACAAGGCTCCAACATGGTAACAATTTATACAAGTTCATTGTTTTATTATTGAGAGCAGATTAAAACTTTAGGTTTTAAATATAAAAACAATAAAATAATTTTTTTTATTCTCAGACCCTTCCACATGGGCTCTAATCTAATTTCAATGTAACTTATGAATCTTCTCAATTATCTTTGAAGTGAAATTAGTTGCAACAGTCAATGGAGCTAGAAGCCACAGCACTCTTGAATTGACAATTGTGCTGTCTATGGAATGCTAACCTTGTGATAGTTTCTCCAAATTTTGCCTGACTGAATAGTACTGCATTTAATAACTTGGTTTGTTTCTGCATAAGCAAATCCCTTTTTCTTAAGAATAATTTCAGTTTGTATCATGCATATCGATAAATAAGTATTGCATTTATCCTTTGGCTGTTTTTTTCTAAATGTATTGTAAAGAAAAGTATCCCCACAAGTACCTCGCACTCCTTCACTATCCCAAAGACACTGAGACATGAGAGTTTATTCTGGGTTTGGGTGTTATTTTAGCATAAAATAAAACATCACATCCTGAACATTGCAAAAACTTGCACTTACAGAAATAAAGTACATTATCCAAAAATAGAGCTTTTCTCATATTCATATGAGCTGAGTACTTTGATTTTCAGGAAGCTTCTGTTTTAAGTGTTAATACTGTTAAACAAAGTAAAAAAATAATAAAAAATTAAAGGACTACTGGGCAATATAAGAAATACATATTGTCCTAAGTCCCTTAGAAATTCTGAGCATTTTTGCAATTCATACGTATCTCCAAGATAATTTTTCATACTTAGAAACTTTAGGATCTGAAGATATGCCAAAGGTTATGTAGTAAGGATGTACTGAAATAAAATAGTAGGACCTTGATTTCAGTTGTACTGAGAAGTTAATTCCTCATTTAGATGATGCTTAAAAATTAAATCCATAGTCTACTCCTAAATGTTTGAGATCTTAGCAGGTTATGAATAAAAAGAAATAATAAAAAATTGCTCTGATTCTTGTCCTACCTGTCCTATTGCTCTTAATATGCACATTAAATTAACATTCAGAAGTTCTAATTCCCCTTTTGATTGATTTATTCACCATCATTTTCAATTCAGTTTGTGTTCATGGCCCCAGATGAGATTGATATGAGAGTGTGTATGTGTACGCAATTACGAAAAAGTGAAATTGGCATAAAATACAAATTAAAATGAAATAAAGCAGTTCTTGAAAGTATTCAAGAAGTTCCTTCTCCCATGGGCAGGGACATCATCAACTAGATCAGGTTGCTCAAAGCCTCTTCCGACTTGGTGTGATAGATTATGATAATGTGAAAAAAATAAAAGAAACTGTTGTGGTGTTACTTCAGAATCTTGAATAAACTCTACTATGTGTGTGTTTTTTGTATATTTCTGTCTTTTTTTTTAGAAGCTCAGCTTAGCACACAAGTGTTTTCAAGGATGAATTTTATATACCTTTTTTAACACTGAATTTACAACTATATTGATATATCTCTGCTCTCCAGAACTTGATTTGGTAACACCTGAATATGCATTTTTTTTACTCAAGCACACTGAATTCATAATTGAACATAAACTGATGAAAGAAATTAGACCAAATATTCACAGGAATAAATTCTCCATTCTTAATCCTTCCCAGAATATTAACCTTAAATAACAAGTGAAGCAAAGAATACCAGCTTTAAACAAGTTTTAGAGGTTCTCATGTAGTCGCTGGTATATTATTTTGTACAAGTATGCTAGGCTAAAGTTATGACTTGCTGAAGTAACAGAGAAAAATCACTCTATGTTTGGCTGTATAAATGAACATCCTCAAATGTCAATATCCCATCTGTTCAATAACAGGTCTACTTGAATGCTAATGTTGATAAGTGGTTATAAGGAAGCAAATGATGAAGACTGAAATGGAAAACCAAAACTTAATCTGCAAGGTTGTGGCAAACTAGAATACTCCCCTATTTATCCTAGTGACATTTTTCTGTTCTATAAATAGGACACTCAACGCCAGAATGACAAATGTTCTCTAACAGGACTCCTTCTTCAAGAGTAAAGGAAAATCCAACTACAATATAGAAATACACTGATTATTTTTTTTTTTTTTTCTACTTTCAGATGTGTTTGGATATGAGCAGCAGGATGAAATAACTCCTATCAGATTTAAGTGTCTTATATTTTATATCTATTTCTGGAAGTAATTCATATATCTGGACTTTTATTTGTAAATAATACCTTAGTGATTTACTCATGTCGAGAAATAAGCCAGAAGCAGGACCTGGAAAGAAATAAATTGTGAAATTGATAGTGAGATGACGTGCTTAGACCTTGTTTCAATACCACTCTAACTCAATGTTTTTATGCTTTTGTAACACATGGTTGAAACAACAGCACCCATGGTTGTAGAGGTACTCCATCAAAATAGGCTATGACCCATAATGAAAATCTGTCTTGTATTTCAGGCCATGCCGCAACAGAAAGATAAAACTGGTTTTGGAAACTGCACTGGAAACAAAAATTAAGTGATGGAGATTTTTTCATTCTTTCCTTTGAAATCCTTTTTTGGGGATTTCTAGTCTCACTTATTGACTCAGCATTGTACTTATTGGACTTAGTTTAATTCACGAACTTAACTTTTATAGCCTCATTAAACACTACTGATTGCAAACATTATTAATGATTACGATGCTTGCATTTTAAAAATACTTTTAAAAAAGTACAGCTGTAAACCACATAGAGCTCTGCTAGAAGTTATCATTCCATAGTCAGACCTTCAGTGAATTAGTAAACCACAGTGCAAATACAACGTAAATGTCAGGTTCACACGAGTAATTCTGGGGGATTCTTACCTGAAGATATACAGATGTATGAAACAAAAATCTGCAGATCAAGTAGTTTATTAGAGAATGTACCAGATTTTGCTGTGTTTTTTTTTACCAGGAAAATCCAAATGTTCATAAAAACAAACTGCCAATAACTTTGTTGTAGTAACTCTACAAGTTTATTTGAGATAACAACATTATACAACCATATTATAAACCTGACAAAGTTTATAGTGATCGCCAGCTATTTGTTTCAACCCTGTAGAAAGAAAACAGCAAAAAAAAATGGGACTTTCTGTCTGAAACTCTGTAGTTATTCACTTTGGAAAAAGAGGATAATTTTGAAATTGCTTCTGACACTATTTGCACCTGCAAAATTTTTCCCTCTTGTCCATTATTTAAAGATGAAGAGAAATGCAGGTTGAAGGTATTTACATATACATACATAAATGTATACTTTGTTAAACAACAAAACCTCTGCATTGTGTTTTTGCATTGCTTTAATGTCACAGGTTTAAATACTTCTACGTGCTCAGTTTGCAGCATTAAAATTTACTTCCGCTTATCTTCTTTTTCATGTGAATTTCTAAAAATGCATTCCTATGTACTGATTTTAAATAAAATCCCTTTTCTTAAAGTCACAAAGATGCACCAAAATGTGAATTCAATATATCAAGTTTTAATTAGCTTTAATTCACTTTTCATTTCATAAAACATGCAGTTCATTGCTGAAGTTGCTATGCTGGTAGGAAGTTCACCTTTCTGACAATTAATTCTTACAAAACCAATCTTTTTGTGTGTAAAAGATCTGAATATTCTTACTGGAATTAAACTAATGCCCAAGATTCTGTAAGAAATTTAAATCAAGAGGCCTTTCAACTTTAGCAAAATCATTTGTATTTTTGTAACTGAGAATGCAATAGAGGTACATTACAGTACTGATTGTTGCAAAATCCTCCCATTTTACAGAATATTTGCTACACGTACAATATCAGCAGTCTTTCAAAAAAATCCATCTTTACTAAAGTTAGTTGCTATTTTATATTATTCTCTTTGTCCTTGGAATTGTTTCTGCGCATTAGCTAATATACCAGCTGTTAAAAGCTAGTAACAGATTTTGAGAAGCAATTTCTTAAGAAGGAAACTGATAGTTAATTACCTTTCATGTTTGTTAAAGATCTGAATGTTCTTTTTATACTGGCATTTATTATCATCAACTTTTAATCTTAGACTGTGAAATGAGGTCATTAGATGTTTGTGTAGCAGAGGACCTGATGAGAATTCTGTAAGCATGCTTATTTTTCAGAACACACATGTTCTCTCCAGCGTGATTCTGGGGTTTTGAAAGGTCAATAAAGGAAACCCCAAACCAGAACTACTTCTTAGTAGTCCTTTCATTCCATAAAAAAGACCATCAGAAAGGCTGTTCAAACAGTTTTTAATACCTACAGCAAACAAAACATTATGTCAACAAATATATTTCAAATTCTTTGCATTTTTTTCCCTGAATCCCCTGTTCAATAAACAGTTCTTTTGGGTCTAAACTCTGAAAGTTGGAGTACTCAGAAAATACTTCCCCGATTTTTTCAAGGTGGGTAAGAGCTATTGATTCAAAAATGAAATTATATTTAACATAGTATACTAATCTATGCAAAGACGTTTTTCAATGACTGTTCCAAATTTATGGAGGATTGTTAAGTAAGTGTATAATATTTTGCAACATAAACCAAATCGAACATTCAAATTTGTTTTCATGATTTAGATACTGTATTTTCATTGTAGCTTAGATAACTTCACTGCTTAGGTAATATAAAGACCACTTTGTGCTGTTTGGGCACTTAAGTGTCTAATTCTTACCAATTTCAGAACAACTTTAATATGTAGTATTTTTTTTGTAGGTATACTTAATCTATGTAAATGTTCATGTTTTGTTCTTTATTTTTCTTTTTAATCTAATTTAAAACTCTATTTAACTTCAGTGGATTTGTTAGCTTTAGATGACTTCTGAAAGTGAAAGAAAGGTCCAAACCCAACAGCAATGTAAATAAGTGTCATACTGAGTATCAAAATGTTAAGTATTATTTGCCTGACTGCTGGACTTTCTCACATGAACATGGTACGAACAAGAAAAGCTATACTGGCAAAAAGTCAGAAATAGAACAAGAATTTTGCGTGGGAATTCAAAGGCAAAGTAATAAGGTGTCTTAAACCCTGTCTTTTCTGAGCTAAGTAAGATCTCCACTTGTCATTATACCTTGTATTCTTCCAAAGCAAAAGCATAAATATTTTTCTTTAAAAATTGGACAGTAATCATTCTTTGTTTATAAACAAAATCTTATTATGAACAAAAGAAAATACCCCATGTATAGGCAGGCAGCAATTTATTGTAAAACTCATTGATGTTTTATCAGTCTAAAAAAAATTTCAAGTTATATTAGTCCAGACACAGGACCAATAACAGACATACTCTGAATTAATACACAAGAACTTCGTGTAGCTAAAAATGTTGCGCAGAGCAATCCACTGTACCTTCTTTTGTCTCTGGTATTAGGCTAACCCTTCCAAAGACCCCTGGATCCTAAGGTGAGTGGTGACTGTCTTCCTCAGGAAGAGATTTGGGCCAGCGCAGCAAGTCGACAAGTGTCCAAAGGTATATGCCTGGAGGAGTCCACTGCTGGACCTGAGGGCTCATTCCATTGCAGCCTTGGGTCTGCCTGGATAACTTTTTATATATTTTCTTAAAATAGCCTGCCTCTTTTTCATTAACAACCTGCTTACTTCTCACTAACTGCTGCCTAAACTGTGGAAGCAGCAGAACAGCCTCTCCCGCTCTCCCTTGGCACAACAGGCTGTTGTTCATTATGCAATGCCCGCTGGTCTTTTACCATACCTAAGGCACAGTTCAAGCTAAAATGGTTTAGGCAATAGGCATAGACTAAAACTCTCTCAGGCCAGCCCAGGCTGCGTATGCCCAGTGTTTGAGGACTCTCATGGCTTGAAAGTCCTGAAACAAAGCACTGCTCAGTGAGTGGACAGCATGTAGGCTGCAAGAATTTTTTTACATATAGAGCGATGGGATAGACATCTAAAGTCAGGGAACAGGGGGTTAGGCTGACAAATGAGGAGTGAGCTTGTGAGGTGTTCCATCTGCACTGTCTGAAGTTTTTCCACTTAGTCTGAAGCACTGCAGGACTGTTAGAGAAGAGAAGATCAGATAAAGAAAAAAGTGAGTGAACAAGGACTGTAATTTAGTGCTTATGACTTTCCTCTGGGACATCTGGAGTTTGGATTCAGCTCCAAGGACTGATTAAGTATTTGAAGTGTAAAGTGCATAAATAGAAACTCTGGTTTTAAGTCTCCTCAGGCAGAGGAGAAATTAAACCAAGAATATCTCATGTCCTGGAGTCTTAAGCACTAAATCCTTATCTAAAGGACATTGGCAACTCTTCTGGCCTCCTTCAGGAAAATGGTAGTTAAGTCTGCTGTTTTTAAGGTACTCATTCAGTAAATATATTCTGTGAACACGCTTTGCCAGTGCTCTTCTCAATCTTCTGATCTGAAAAGTAAAATAGTAAAAAAAGTAATTAAAAAAATAAAGCTTTTGTGAATTCTTGTGCAAGACGGGCTTGATTTAAGTCAGTAAATCACTACTGTCAAGTTCAAAGTGTCTTCAGAGAAGAAGATAACAGAATTTTAGGTACCTGAAGACTTCTAGCATCTCAAGGCTTCATATTATTGAAAGGGCTTGAGGGTCACAATACAGATTCAGCTATCCATATTTCACCTAAATTTGTTTCTAGACATTGTTTTTTCAAATTGCTTGGGGATTGAGATGCTAAGCCCAGATATGGCTAAATATTTTTTAATATCTGTGTGGCTGCATCTGAGGCCTTCTTGTTTACCAAAACAATACTGTTACTTTTTTCTTTTCTTTATAAACTTGATTTTACTCTTGTGAAATGCATGTGAAGACTACTGTGGATGTCATTAAAGGAACAACCTCATTCTGCAGTACAACATACACACAAAATGACTAGTATTAAATAAGAAACAAATTGGCAAATGGAAATAATACCTAGTGATAAAGGGTAGATTAACCATTCTGTGATTCTACTAAAATTTCTGCAACGTTTCAGAACCATGTGCAGTGATATCCTTGTTCATTCCAGTGAGGAATGTTATGGCAATGCAGTTCCCCTCAGATTGTGGATTTAAATAATATGTTGACCCTCAGTATTCAGGAATCTTAGCCATCACCATACTAAACTGATGGTTGTCAAAGAAACCTGCAGTATAGAATCATAGAATCACAGAATGATGAGACTTGAAAGGACCTTAAGATCATCTAGTTCCAGCCCCCATGCCATGGGCAGCGATGGCTCACCCAAAGCTTTGTCCAACCTGGCCTTGAACAATGCCAGGGATGGAGCATTTACCACTTCTTTGGGTAGCCTGTTCCAATGCCTCATCACCCTCACAATAAAGAACTTCCTCCTTATATCTAACCTGAACTGTCTTAAGTTTAAACACAAGTGGGACACATTCCCCTTTGTCCTATTATTGCAGTCCCTAATGAAGAGTCCCTCCCCAGCATCTATATAGGGCCCCTTCAGACATTGAAAGGCTGCTATGAGGTCTCCATGCAGCTGTTCTTCTCCAGGCTGAACAGCCCCAACTTCCTCAGCCTGTCTTCATACAGGAGGTGCTCCAGTCCCCCTATCCTTGTGGCCCTCCTCTGGACTTACTCCAACAGCTCCCTTATTTTTTGACTTTTATTCTAGTGTGCTCATGTGATAAAAAGATTTACAGCATATGTTTCCACAGATGAACTACCTGTTTTGTCTAGGTTGATGAGGGTCAATCTAGGAAGGATTAAGGTGGCTGTTCACTAAGAACACCAAGATATAGACTAGTTATATATAGACTAATTTATCAAGGATTCATTTAGCCAATTTTATATTTCAGACAGTATTCACACTCTGTTTCATGGTCCTAGAATTTACATGAAAAAGATAGAGAACAGTTCATTCTTGGCTGTGCTCTCAAACCCACTTGGTTAGCTTTTTTTTTTTTTATTTTTTTTTAAATAATATACCCTTAGGTTAAGTTAGCTCCTGTAGCCCTCTGAAACTCTTCTTGTTCTCCTGTATCCTTCAGATAGAGTTGAGGGCACAAGAACTGCACAACTGTGAGCAGACCCTGAGTTTGCACAGTGGCATAATGTTCTGTTTATATTCCTTATTTCTTTCCTAATAATTCTTTACACTTCGTTTGTTTTCTTTTGACTTCTGCCAAGCACTGAGCTAATATCTTTATGAAACTTCCTGTCTTGCTTCTGAACAGTAGCGTTCATCATCAGCCCAGCTATAAATATGTGAAACTGGAATAATTTCTACATGTGTACTACATTTTACTTTAATCTACAATCAACTTCAGCTTTCATTTTATTGCCTTACAATATCTCATAATGTCATTCTTGATCTGCTGTGTCCTTACTCCTTGGAATAACTTCATAAAATCGTCCAACTTCCCATTCTTTACTCACCTTTCCAAATTTTTTATATATATATACACATATATAAATATTGTGGTTTAAAAGACAGGCATTTTATATATATACACAGTGATTTTAATGTATATACATATATGAACCTTGTAGATCTTGGAGATATCTAGGTGACTTCCCTACACTGTGACAACTAATGTTTTACTCATAATCTCTGTTTTCTTGGTTTTCAACCAACAGCTTTACATAATGGAGTAATGCTACATGCCCCATTTGATAAAAGCCTTCATTCTCAGTTGGTAGCAACGTCACTAGCTCTTTGACTATAATCATCGAACATGTAGGATCATAATGTTGTTGCCAAATACAGTCTTGTTCTTGGGTGACGCTCAAGCATAGGTGGTGCAGCTAATTCAGCTTCCAAAATGTCCGCCAAGATCTGACTGTGCCACCTGATTACAGAGACACATCCCAGACTAATTCAGGGTCAGAGCAATTTATTGTATAGTATGGATTTATCTTTAGGTTGCTCAAAGTATTTTCACAGTGACTTTAGATGCTGCATTTTGCAACTGACTGCTCCCCTTAGGAAAATTGGACCTATTGATTGTAATCAAGTCCAAGCATTAAATCAGTTGTATAATTTATGTAACGAGTCCATCTTTCATAATAAGGGCTTGCTTGTTGTGAAATGTTTCATAATTAAAATGACTTCTAAAGTTTAGCATAACCACAACAAAATAAAACACTTCAATGTTATATGGTATGCATAAGGCAAAGTACTGGAACTTTCAGCTTTACATATACGTTTTCTTTTGGTATATATGCTAACATTATTGCATTTTGGCACAGACTAAATAACAGATGCTGTTTTGTTTCTTTTACTTTCAAATATGTGGATGGTCAACAGTAAAATTGCATCAATACAGGACTCTACAGTTACAAATGTTTTAGCAAGATAGTTCCCACCATGCAGAAGGAGAAACAACAGTAACAAATTCAGGAGCTGACTATTTTTTAACATATACTCTTTTTTTTTTTTTTCCAATGCTTCTTATAGGTGAGAGTACATAGGCCAAATTTGAAATTGAAACTATTCTCAAATTATCAGAGTACAAAAAAAGTCATATTTAGGCCTGAAAAACAATTTGTCATGCTCAGGTAACTCCAAAGTAGCTCAATCATATTTTTCATATTTATCAGCTGGAAATGAGGATGGAAAACTTTAGCTCAATGGATCTGTGGTCTGTTTTGGAAGCTATAAGTAACAGTTAACAATGCTTAAAAGTCTCCATTCAGGGCAATACTGGTGGTATCATATTTCTATATCCGTTAACTCTACATTTACCGATCGTAGACATTGCAAAGGGATTGATTTTTTTTTTTTTTAAATATTATGGATGACAGAATCCATTTCCAAAACAGACCTGAATTCTTTGTCCTAAATAAGATAAGCACTTGAAAATATTATGTATTAGGTAATAATGATTTTATTAATGTCTCATGAATCCAAATAAATACAGTGCTCTGGAAACTGGTTTCACTACACTGCCTCATGTGCTCTAGAATGACCCTTTCCCATTCATTCATAGGCAACAAAATACTGGAATTTAATAAAGAATTCATAATCTATATTAATTCTTTCCTAATAGGCTCCTACATACTGAGTTCTGCCACTTATACAACCTATTATCCTGGAGTAGCGCAGAAGTGGACAGGAATTGCTGTGTATCACAACAGCATTAGTTAAACGAGAAAGATACTGTGTCACTTCAGCACCTTTTATGGAGAGGTGAACTTTTCCCTGAGAACATGGCATCACCAATTCTGGGAATAGTCTTTGGGATTCACTTTGGGCCTTGTTCTGTGTGCGCCCACTGTCTCACTGGGGCGTGCGTGAGCAGCTGCATGGGGCTTAGTTGCTGGCTGGGGTTAAAAAAAACAGTCCTGCTCTGACTGATCAATGCACATAGGCTGTGTCTGCATGAGCAGGTTGTATGGTGGAATAGGAGTAGATCTGCAGAATAAAACAAACAGCTGGAGCTGAGGACGTGATATGCCCACTGCAGGTATCTCATTTTAAAGTAGATCTTGTGTGGCCCCATCAATGCCTATTAGCAACTGACCCACATTAGGTATCTTTCTTGAGTGCGAGTTCTTGTTCATTTCCATGAAGAACCAATTTCTGTGATATGAAACAACGTAGAGTAAGTGGGGGAAATTGGAAGATTTGCTTCAAAATAATCTTGATGGGAGCTAATACTCAAATGTAGCTGTACACACAGCAGGCAGCAGTGAGCTCAGTGCACAGCAGCTGCACCAGCTGTCAGTGCAAAACAAAGACAAATGAAATACTGCTGCGTAACTCTTGGTAGAAATGTTTTCCAGGGAAGAGTAACAGCTTGATTCTATCCCCACATCACTTGTTTCCATCCTTCAAGAAAGACCTTCGGCAGTTAGAAGGCAAGTCTTGACACTAGAAAATAGTCTCCTGTTTTTATTCTGCGGCAAGTACTTGTGAAATTGCAAGTTTAATAATAACAGGATGAAAATAAGAGCAGGAGAACAGATACACTGATCTATAATCTTAGCAGTCAAGTAAGAAAGGTTTTGAGTTCTCCTTCCGGGTGTATCTCTCTTTTTCAAAGACTATGGCTCTGGGGGCCACATGTGAAAGGTGTAAATGCGGTTGTTCAAAATATAATTGCGTATGGTGCATTGTGTGTGGTGCATGTGACTGTGTATGGGATAAATGTTCTGGAATCTAGCTAAGTGCCATCCGGTGTATAATATGTGTACCCACTCCTCAGATGAGTACCTGTTTGCAACCTGAACATCAGGTCATCCTCAGAGACAGAAGATGAAATCTCTAACCTCTAATCTCTATTTGAATTACATTAATGTCTCTTCCTAGAAGTCTAGAATCAAATAAAATTGAATAAAAATAAAGAAGATGGAAAGTGGTTTGTGCACCAGCAGAAATTTTTACCCTCTCACTCTGGAGCAATCCACCACTTCAGTGGCACAAAAGAGATTTTTTTCATTACCCTGGACTGCCTTCCTTCTATTCTGAGGATCCACTACCACAGGAGACGAGGCTCAGTAACAACCTCTAGAATATCCCACTGTCTTCCCAATATGTTGTCCACCCTTTTGTTATTGTAAAGTCTCAATTAACTTATGAGACAGGATTCAGCCATACACTATAAATATAACACAATGTAAGTTAAATTATCTGTCAAAAGAAATCCGGCAACAAATAGCTCCTAGCTTATGAACAGTATAGATATTTTTATTTCACTATTTATTAAATTAATATATAGAAGTAGACAGAGGAGTAAAAAATGTTCCTAATATTAGTAAATTTTATTTTATTTCATTTTACATCCTATTTCCAAGTCTGACAGCAAGATGAATCTGCATTTAATATTCATTGCTAGTGCCTCACAAAGTAGATGACTCATTATTATTTAGGATTCAAGAATAACTGTATTTCTCTGTAGTATAAAGTTTTAAACATTATTTTGAAAGCTCACTTTTTCTGTGGGATGGAATGGATACTCTCAGTAACTGAGAGACTGGTTCTGAGAGTATATTAGTTCTAATTTGGAAGTATAATTACAAATGCTGCTGGGAAGGTCATATTTCAGAAATAATGATGTTAAATCTCTCCTGTAGGAAAGGTCTTATGGTTTGAGAATCTCTTTCCTTTTACTTAACCGATTGGCAATTCCTTACCATCATTATGAACACAAGCACTTTAGGTAGCAGGATAAAATATTCAAGGCTTCTGGAATCAACAGTTTTCTGTTACTTTCCTTCTGGTCTAAAACATAAAGTTGATTTATTCCAGTTCTTCAATTTTGAAAGGTTTGAACAAACAAAAAAGAGATACAAAACAATGCCATAAGCTTAGGATGCTGATATAAAATGCCTTAAGACAGAAATTAAACACTAGTCTTCCTCTTTATTTAGAACACTATTTAGTGGATGGATATACATCTAGATGTAAAATATTCCTCCTTGAATTTTTGCTTTAAGTTTCACACTATTTTTAATTCCCTCACTGAACCAAAAAGGTACTGATCGCACAAGGATAGTTACAAAGATATTAACTTTGTACCAAACTCAGCTGTCAATATTTTACCTAGGGGAAAATTAGAAAAGTTTTTCAATTTCCACATTTCAGATTCAGAAGGGAAAAAAATGGGTCATCTGTCCAACTCTTCAACCTATTGTACTGAAAACTGCACCCAGATTGAAATAATGTGTATTATCTCAACTTTTTCTTCACAAATGTGACAATAGTAAACTTCAAAGAAACACATCAGGCAAAATGTTGCATACTTTTTACTCAATCCAGAAGCTGAAGATACTTATAGATGCCACAGTATTAAAACAAAACAAAACAAAACAAAACTCTATGGTTTCTTTTTTTTTTTTTTACGTATATTTTTTAATGGTATAATTGTGGAAAAGGATGAGGTCTGATTTTTTAATAGTGGTTTCTAGAGCAAAGTAAAATCCTCAGCTGGCTTTATAGGTACTAACCTTTCTTAAAAGCAAAAATTTGTATATAGCAAAAATACAAATGCACTTTCATATGAGTTCATGAATGTTAAAGTTGCCTTTCTAGTATTTAGTAATGTAGGTTAATGCAATTTTTGTGACAGCTTATATATTCTTATCTCTCTAAGGCCTTCCTTTTTCATTCTGGAAGGATCAGAAAGGTACCAAAATATTATATTGTAAAGAAAGATGACAGAATTATTCATTTTTGTTTCCAGAGCACTGAGAAAAATAGTGAGCAATCAAGACAGCTTGAAGTTATCTATTGATAGATGTAGAACTGCTCTCAGTCCCCAGAGGAAGCAACTGAATGAATAACACGGTGATTAAAAATGTAACTGTGGCCTTTGTGCAAAGCTCAAGGAAAGCAATGAGAGATTTTTATTTATCTTTCTGTGATTTATACCAGGTTCTATATTTCTTGCCTCCTATGTTCAGTTTCCTTTACCAGCTTGGAACAGTAGGGGTTTGTAGCATTTACAATATAAACTCCTGTTCTTGCCCATTTTGAAGACATAGTTTATATATTTTCTGACTCTTCCCTATGTTCAAAGATCTTTGCTCCTCAGGGCTTACACAGAAGGTGCAACACTGAAAGCTTTTTGTAAGTAGCCTGTAAGATCTTCAGGGCAAACAGTTTTTCTTGATTCTGCCTGCAAACATAAAGCACACTTTCCACAGTATAAAAATAAATCTTCCCACTCACCATCATCCCTGGTAGGCACCTGGACAAATTTCTTACTAAGTAATTACTTTTGGCTTACTCCTTTGAGGTTCTTCAGGGCAGGGAGGGAGGTTTCTCAGACTCTGGCTGCAAACAGCCAACATTTTTCAAAATTGAGTGCTCTCCAATAATATTTTATCAGTACAAAAAGAAATCATTTGTTTACATTTAAAATATTAGTGGCATTTGTGGAATTTAAATATGCATTTTAATCATCCTTCTGTTTTGATATGGCTACCAGTTCTAGATTAGTGAAGTAGTATCCTGTTGTATATATTTTGTTTCTTCGCTTCTGGACATACAAAAGATGATTGAATTCATAGTGCTATGTCCTGAATGCATGCATTGCAGAGTAGTCTTTCTGGATAAATTAAGGCTTGATTAGAAATAAAATTCTTAGAGAGTGGCCAAATGCTGCTGTTAACACAGCTGAATTTTAATAGGGGCTAATATGGGCTTTGCATAACATTCACATTCAGCTTAGAAAATGCCTTGACATTGCTCATGACATTGTGAAATCATTATCCGTGTATGTGTTAAGTTTTAAATCAAAACAAATGAGGTAGTGAAAACAGGAACATTTACTTACAGAATCCATATCACAGAAGTATGTAATCTGTGAAAGATACAGTAAATAGAAATCCTTTCATATTCTGTAACAGCATAGAAGATATAAAATTAAGATTTCAAATAAAGGTTACAGATATAGGAATAGATAAGTAAGTACTGAATTCAAATCCTCTTAAAAAAAGATTTAAAACCAGGTGATTTTTATTCACAGGTTTATTAAAGAAGACATCCCAGAAGCCTGTAATCATATTCCAGTTAGGATGGTTTTCTCAGAGTTGTCATTGGTCTGGTAGCCAGTCTAAACATCCACAATTACCTTATTTATCTTCATGTTTTAAAGTGACTTTCAGTGCAGAGATTCCCTTTGCCCTTATGGTCAAAAAATTTTTGACCACCTAGATTTAAATTCTGAAAATTTTAGATGAGTCAAAAAGAAACACCTCTGCAGCCTTTTTTTATATCTGAGAAGGTTTCTGTTGAAAACCTTGAGAGAGATTGATGGATATCTGGACAAGTGTCTTCTGTGTGAGGGTGTTTGGGATCTACGAAGTAGAAATCCATCCTTCTAGGTCTCTGAATTATAGTTGCGCTCAGAAACAGTATTCAGAAACACAGCAGTTGATAAAAACTATTCTTTTCTCCTAATAGTCTTAATAGGATTGAAATCTACACATTTTAATTCCTGAAGTAGTCTTTTTATCAGGAGGGAGTATCTGATGAGAACCCCGTCCTTTTGTCAAAAGGGACTGTTATGATGCCAGGAATCTAAAACAGCTGTTTGTCTAAAATAAGTGAGTAAAACTGTGACAGTGTAGAGAGTATCCAAAGGACTTTGATGGGAAAGCTTAGAACCCCATTCTGTGCTTCTTTTCAGATCCATTTGCTGATGTGTTAAAAATAAAAGAAATAAAAAATAAAATAAAAATCCTGCACATGTAACTAGATATAAGCTCTTTGCTTGGCTGTCAGTTATGGGCCAATTTTATTTTATATATAGGACACTTGACATTGAAATAGTTTTAGGAATACCATGATGTTCCCTTTAATTTTCCCTGTAGTCCACTCTCATAAGATCTCACATGGAATACTGTGTTCAGCCCTGGGGCCCTCAACATAAGAAGGATGCGGACCTGTTGAGGCAAGTCCAGAGGAGGGCCATGAAGATGGTCAGAGGGCTGGAGAACCTCTCCTTTAAAGAAAGACTGAGACAGTTGCCTTGTTCAGCCTCAAAAAGAAAAGGCTCCGGGGAGACTTTACTGTAGCCTAATAGGGGGCTTATAAAATACCTAATCTATACCTAAAGAGGGCTTATAAAAAAGAGACTTTTTACCAAGGCCTGAGAGACAATGGCTTTAAACTGAAAGATAGTAGTTTTAGATTTGATATATGGAAGAAATTTTTTACAATAAGGTTGATGAGACCTTAGAACAGGTTGCCCAGAGAAGTTGTGAGTGACTCATCACAGGAAGTATTCAGGGTCAAGTTGGACGGGGCTTTGAGGATCCTGAGCTAGTGGAAGGTGTCCCTGTCCGTTGTGGGGGATTTGTACTAGATGATCTTTAAAAACCCCTTCCAAACAAAAACCATTATATCATTTTATGATTCTGTGGTTTATCTAAGCTAAAAAACATGATCCCAAATGATGTTTCCCATGGACTTGTTCATATGAAGATTAGTGTGGTCTCTTTTGCAATAAAATATTATTCTCTGATGCATCTTAACATAAATTTGTGGGAGTCAGAGGATGTCAAGTAGAAAAGAGTAGCAGTTAAAGGAAGGCCAGAATTAATTATGATATAAATGGATTAGATGCATGTTTTGGAATCAACCAAGAGTGGAAAGAAGCAGGTAAAGTGATTACATTCAAAAGAGTCTGAAGACTACATCACTATTAATTTGCTACTAAATATACCTTCTAGACTTGTCACTTGCAAATTTTGTAGACTTGTTTTGCATAAGCAATCGCTTTTATTCCTTTTCAAAGTACAATTTTATATTTTTTTTTACCCTCGGTACGAAATCTCAGTGAGGTTCAAAGTCCTGAATGTAGTATTTCATAGTGTGATTCATCACCCTGTGTAGTGCTACATTATTATTAATGTAGCACTATTATTATCAATTTGATTTATTAATAAAAATTAATAAAGTGTTTCTTTACACTGTCCTTAATTAGCCCCGCTAAACTACTTGGGCATTATTTGCTCCAGAAATTTCAGTCACAGCAGAAAAGGGGGAAGGTATTTTCCTTTCAGCTACATTTCAGAGGTCAAGCACTTACACAGCTAGTATGTTTGAGGTTGAAAGTTCCTTTGTGTAGTCTCGATCACTGAGGCTAGTCAAGGGGTCATGAATTATCTGTGGCTGGTTTTGGCTGATAAGGAAAAAAAAACAACAGGTGTCCCAAAGCTTTAGATGATGGTTTGGAATTTCCTACATAGACTGTATTTATTTTTCATAGTGAGCATCTACTTTTTCAACAAGAAACCTTCCACAACCTATCTAACCTCAAATAAATAATTAGTATATACTGTATGGGGAAATGTGTATACATACATAATTTTGATCCAATTCTTTGGAATTGCACACTATGAGAAACAAGGAGAGAGAATTTGCAAGTGAAAGATGAATAAAACAATCTTAAATTATTCACATCTTAAATGATTTAGATTTGGATTAAAGCAATCAATGCATATGACAGTTGTCTTTCATATTATATCTACTTGCAATTCTCATGCATTTTAGTCCCATAGTGGCCAAATTACAGCCATTAGAATGCTACCACAAGTATCAGGTTTTGTCTATTAACACAACACTTTCTTAAGGTTTAAAATTTCATTTTTTCCTGTTTCTAAATAGTAATACATCAGATAAAATAATTTATTACAAAGTCATATCTCTATTTTACATAATATCCATTAAGCAAAGATTATAATTGCTAAGTGCAAAGGAAATATAACTACTTTTTCAAGGCTCCATCATCAAAATGTACAGCTGAAAAAGACAGATAAATTTGAAAGTTAGACATGTCATGAAAAAAATTAAGACCTCCAGAGAGCTGGAAGGAAGAAAGGAACATGGCACTGCAAAGCATCAATACTTTATTCCAACCATAATTGTTGCAACTAACTTTAATAAAGTATTTACATTTTTCAAATTGCTTACTGTGGTGCATCAGGTAGATTCTGTTTTAACTAAATAGGAAAGATGCAAAATGAGTTAAAACTCAATTATTGCACCTTATTGTCCCAAAGGTGCTAGGAATCCAGCACTGGCAAAACTTTACACTGATTAAGAAAAGCAAATAACTAGCTTCTCTGAGTTCCTCCTTGTAAATATCTGCTGAATTCAAAAGTGATTCTGGCACATAGAGGACATGGTTAGACAAGAAGATCACTTAGATTACAAGCAGCCTCTTTTATATCAAGGAAGTGACTTTGAAAAAAATCAAGTTACATGTCCTGAAGCACTGCACTGGTCTATGTACAGAGATGCCTATGCACACACATACACACAAACCTATGCACACACATAAACATACGTGTTCAGCTTGCTATCATTTCTCTAACAAGTCTAATGAGTCAGGTAATGGGAGAGTATGCTGCTGAGATCCTGTTGACTCAAGATCTGCTTTCTGTAAAAAGATAATGCAGGGCTCTTTGTGCAAAGCAGCCTGTCACTTACTGACTTGTGATCAACTACTTGATAGTGTTTTACCTTGCAGGACTCCTGCTGGGTTCTTGACTTTGGGAATACTGCTGCCTTTCATACCACAAGCTGTCATTCTGTTCAAAATGGGAACTTTATAGAAAACATCAAATAGAGCAGGTGCCTTGTTAAATGCAGACAATATCATCTGCTCCTGGAAAAGGAATAGCTTCCCACTCTTCCTGAGTTCTTGCAGTTCCTGTGAAGCAGACTGCCTTTCTCTTTGTGAGGTAAAAGCTGGGTTCTGTCAGAAAATACAGGAAAAATATAGCAATTGTAATTGAGAATCCAAATCTTTGTTTCAAAACGAGGTGAAGTGACATATACCACCTTGTTTGACCTCCTGTGCTGAATTATTTTGGATTTTCCTTGGCTTCCTTATTTAATTTCAGATTTATTTCCATATGTCTAAATATCTTATAGAAATATGTCTCTTCATTTTTCTCTTAACATACTACACCATACTTTTGATATCCTTTAATTCTCTGCAGATTACATCCGTCTACAAATGAGTTTAGTGTCTTTTATTTGCTAATGTTAAGATATTGTTCTTTGAGCAATGGGCAGGCACTCAAAAGCACCTACCTGTCCCCTAAAGCCTCCTAAAACTAGAAGCATACTCCACAAGCTCTTGAGAAACAGAAAATTAAAAATAAATTAAAAAATATTGCAAGACCTCATCTCTCTTGTGAGCCAGCAGGAAAACAGCATCACCTGTTTAACCCAGAACAGTTTTTAAAAATTCAAAATAAGAAGCACTGATGCTCAGCCTGTTTAATAGTTTGAAAGAGGTATGCCTTTCATATTATAAAAGCAACAAGTGTTATTAGTGTACTCTTAAATTTAACTAACAACCCATGGAAGATATTGCAAAGATTTTGCCTGAACATCTCATTCGATGTTAAGACAATATTTCTTCCTAAATTAAAGAGGACATATTCTGGGAAGCCTTAGAAAACCTTTAGCCAATACTTTAAGCTGGTTTTTTAACCTTCTGTGAGTTTTTATCTCGGAAATAAACAAGGCTTTTTGAAAGCAGAGTGGTTTTTATTAAGGAGGATGTTTTGTCCATCTGTAAATAGTAAAATTGAATGTTGTAGCACTGGATAAAATATGTCAATAGTCCTAGCCAGTTTGGAGAACAACCAGACTGTTTTTCAATCCTGCTCCATCTAAGACACTTCTTATTTTATGAACCAAGCATATCTACAGAGATGTGTTAACTAATTTCATTACTAAGAAGCTTAAGAATGTGAAATTAATATGAAGTGAGTAAAACATTGTCATTTATTCATAGTGCTTTCAACTGTATCTCATTCCCCATTGTTCATCTCTAAAATGTCAATCTAGATTAAAAATATTTGAGATAAAGACAGTGAATCTGATTCCTAAATCTGCTGCTGCAGTGCAACAAAATACCCAGTGGATCTTTCTTTTGTGGGATAATTCATTCACTATAGCCTTTAATGAAAAGGATAAGGCCAGATGATAGCGTCAACTTTATTGCACTTGCCTTTTCAATGGATGATGCTCTACTGTTTGGGGATTTTTGCAAATGAGATTTCAGTAGATGTAATGTATGTCCCTAGATTGGAGGACCACTAAGACAATTTTCTTTGCGCTCTCTCAAGTAATCTGTAAGCCAAACATAATCATCGGGGCATTCCTTCAATTCATCTTTGGGTAATATCTAGTATATAATGATTCCTACATACGCAAACATGTAAATAAAAGGGTCATTTATTATAGAAGCTTAACTTTGCCTGGCAACATGAGGGAGAAAGGAAAGATACTATGGCCACTTTTTTTTTTTTTTTCCAGCTGTTGTGATTATTTGTACATGCAAGATCAATAATAATCTAGTAAAAGTTTAGGACTGTCTCCAACCTTGGAACTCCACTGGAAGTTGTTTTCAGCAGAAGCTGCAGTCATAGCCATCAGCTACTACTTCAAAGAAGTTTTCTTGCCAGGCCACACCATGTCTTTTTAACACGATTTAGGCTAAATCAGCCAGCTTTCCCTCAGGAAAGGAGGGATCTATCTATGCCAGACACAGATTATCAGTCAGTTCTGTTTGGTTTTGATGTGGAAACAGAGAACTGAACATCCATTACTGGAGTACTGATGATAAAGGATATTATCTCACTTCCCACCTGTGTCTTAAAGGTTTGTGTAGCAAATGACAAGACTGAACATTACACAATACTACTTACATTAATCTTAAGAGTGGAGGAAGAATGAATGAATGCATACAACTCTAATTCTGTAAGAAAAAGTATGAATGAAATCACCCTAATTCCATAAAATTGCCAAATCTGTAACTTCATCTTCTGTAAGTCATGATTTAAAACATGAATACTGTTCTTGCACTTAATGTCACACTGGCTACTGTATGAACAAATCTACCAACTGGAGTTAGTTATCTCTTTTCCATAGTGAAGTCTGAAGAAATTCCTTAGTCTCAACCGCTGGAGATAGTGTGTAAACACATATTAAAGACCTTCTCCTTCTATAAACAAACAAATAAGCAAGCAAACAAATAAATTGTGTAGTTGCAGACCAGGAGATAATTAGAAATACTGTGAAAGACCAACATTTAAGAGTTCACATGTAATGCAGAAATATTTTTAAAAGGATTGCATTTTGAATAATTAGAAATACTGTGAAAGACAAACATTTAAGAGTTCACATGTAATGCAGAAATATTTTTAAAAGGATTGCATTTTGAATAATGTTGATAATTAATATTGGATGACAGAAATAAAATAAAAGTGTCTTCTAAGAGCTAGGATTGTGTGATAGTGTAATGGATGAGAACCTAGTTGAGAGTTGGTTCCCTCTCATGACTGAGAGGCATAACGAATTCTCATTTTGTCACAATGTATTCAGTAGAGTATGTTTATCTTGACTGTCGAAAAGAGGCAGGAAAACATAGGTATGCATCTGTTCTATGACCTTCATATTTGGCTGTACTGGGGCGCCTGGCCAATGCTCTCAAGGTGGACAACGGTGAGATCATGAGAAACAGCACAGTCCCATGAGTAACAGATTAGAGATCTGGCATAAAGCCAGTTGTTTTAATAAGGGTATAAAAGTGGGACCCTCTTGTGGCCATAAGAGAAGCCTCGGTGGACGCACTGCAGAGGAGTTTTCCCAATTACCTGAGACTCCTGGCATTAGCTGCAACCGGGCTTCCCAGCTGGATGCGTGGGCCTGGATGATGGTTCAGTGATAACTGGTGATGTATATCTTCTTAATCCCTTTCTGTCTATACAGTAATGATTTACTGCATTCCTAACTTTCTTCAGTACTTTAATTATACACCTATATCCCCAATTTGCTTTATTATACATATTCAGTATATACATAGAAATATTCACCAAATTCCCATTAGTGTGCTTGCTTTTGTGTGCTTAGTGGCTTTAAGGTTGTTGTTCAAAAAACTGTGCATATTATACAGCTAGCATGTGGTCATTTTGTAGTGTACCCAGCCTGTCAGCAGAACACAGTCAAGCCTATTTCCTGAAATCACATTATTTCCAACAAACTTTATTTCCTACGTTTCAAATATATTTGCCATGTTCTATCATCAAAGACATAGGCTGTCATAAAGTATAAATCACATCATAAAGTGGTTCACTCGGAACACAGAAAAAATCCAGTTCTAGTGTTAATCCAAGGTGTGGGTGTTACTTGCTGGATTTTACTAGTCATGTAGGGCATAGATGAAGTTATCTGAGTAGACATACCTCAGGGAACCTCAAGTCTCTGCCTGTGTTATTGAGTGAAGGTGAAATAAGGACAGCAACACATTAGCACTTTCATGATCTTATAAAGCTTTGTGACCACTAATAGATCACGTCAAGTTTGGTGGATTCCTATTTTATGTGTATCAAAAGATACTTGCACATTCTCCTCACTTAGCATGCTAATATAATATGTAATTTAAGTATACCTTTCAGAGTATATTTTTTTCAGTGCACAAACTCACACTTTTAATTAACTATTTTCCATGTAATTCAAACTTCTTATTTAATGTAAACTACCTGGAAAACAGGGCTTGTCATGTAAAACAACAAAAAAAAGCTTTCTTCCTCTAAAAGACTGTATTTATTTAAATACTGTGTTTCATTAAAAAATCAGCAGCTTACTTTACTGTTTTAACCTAAGTTTTAGAAGCATTTTTATCCAGCCATAACTAATGTGTATTCATACCTGCAATGCTGGGAGTTAAAACTGTCAGCTTTCATTGGGGCTGCCCTCCTTTATCCATTAAATTACCTCAGGGGAAGCTAGTATTTCTGAGGCAACCTAAATTTCAAGCAAACTTCTGTGAGACAACTTTTTCAGTAAATGCAGTGTGGCTGAGCACTGGGCACAAGACATACTGGCTTGTCAAGTTTTGTCCAGGTTTAGAGCAAATGCTGGGAACCCTGACAATTGCAAGCAGTGCTGTCAACATTGTTCTACCCATAGTATAAAGGAAATATTTATGAATGTATTTCTGTTCAGCCCCAGCCACTGGCTGCTGGATAAACTGGCTGAAGGTTTGCTTTCACAAACCCTGTGCCTGTAGTAGAGAGACATAATCACAGAATGCACAGGCTTGGAAAGGACCTTAAGATCATCTAGTTCCAATCCCCTGCCATGGGCAGGGACATCTCACACTAAACCACATCGCCCAAGACTCTGTCCAACCTGGACTTGAACACTGCCAGGGATGGAGCATTTACCAGTTCTTTGGACAACCTGTTCAAATGCCTCACATCCTCATAGTAAAGAACTTCTTCCTGATGTTTAACCTGAACTTCCCCTGTTTAGAATCATTACCCCTTGTCTTATTGTTACAGTCTCTGATAAAGAGTCTCTCTGCAGCATTCTTGTAGGTCCCCTTCAGATACTGGAAGGCTGCTATGAGGTCTCAGAATCTTTAAAGTTTCTTCTTTAAGAGGTCTGATATTACCTGAAAATGCTTACTTTTGAAGATGTCATTTCACCTTCGTCTCACAGTGGGGCTGATAAAACAGTAAAATCCCTTTGAAGTGAAAATAGCCAAAATTAAAGCTTCTTCTGTTTAACCCACTTTTTAGAAAATATTCCAATAGAAAAAATCGCTTAAAAGCTGACATTTTGTCAGGAGCCATGAGCTTCAGAAAAGCTGAACACTAGCTTTCTAGCACACTTGTAATTAAATATGCAATTAAAAAGCTTTCAGTGGCCCCTAAGGCTTCCCAGCCTAGTTAACAGAAAACTTCTCATCTTACTTTAACAAGCAAGATAAAACTTTTTTTAGAAAACATCATCCACTGTCAAAGAAAATGCCTTCCTAACTTGTTTCCTCACTATGCTTCAAAGATTGTATGCTGTATCAAGTGTCCCAGGATTGTAGAAGCAAAACCAATAAAGATAATGAATATTAACGAAGTTTTTTTTAAAAGTTACAGTAAAGAGTTACACTATATTTTAGGTAATTTTTGGAGTGAAGCAATATGCAGGTTATATGAAAGAGTACAGTGTATCAAGTCATCATTTGGTTATGTTCAAATATTTAAAGTTTTGTATTTTAAAAGAAGAATTCAGCCTAGCCATTTTTAGAGAAAGTATTATTTTGTTTGAAACTACCGGGATTGTTCCACCTTTTCTTGATGGAATAGGTTTGGTGCAGATAGGTGCAGGCAGAAGTCTGATCATGGGGGGGGCTATGGTTGGGAGCCGTGGCGGTTGGTAGTATGGGATGATGTTTTAGGATTAAAGAGTGGATGAAAGATACATGAAAATGACACATAGACATCTATGATGAATGAGGGTAGTCAGAGTAGAAGGGAGGGAATGGAGATGGTCCTGGTTTCAATGGGGAGGTCAAAGTGTGGCAGTATACACAATAATGCTGGGGAGCAAATCCATCATAAAAGAGCCTATTGAAAGTATCCAGGAGTATACTGAAAGCACTCTGTGTTGCCAAAGAAGCAGTTAAAATTAATCTATTCTGTAAAAATTTATACAATATTGCTGCTTTTGAATTGTGTTGGTTGGAATGTTTCTCACATTAGCATTAATCGCAATAAGGCATTTAAGTTTGCTGGCAAGTCATACATTTCATGTGTTAATTTCTTCTCTTCATTTTTAATGCTTCTTTTTCACATGCAAATCCTTCTTTGCTCTTAAAAACAGTAGATATCACCTGAACCCAGAAACTTTTGGTGAGATATGCAGTGACGAAACAGAATATATGTTGCTTCTAATTCTTGAACTTATATGAAGATGCCTTTTTAGGTACTGCAATAAATGTTTTGTGCTATAATCACTTTTTAGTATCAAAAGATTTTATGCAAAAGGTCACTAGAATATAATGCTCTTTTTTTAACCTGATACAATTTTAATTAATAAAGAAAAAGGAGCCTTGCTGACAGATTTGTTTAGCATAATATTTGAGATGTTTTTCCATTAAAAACCACAGTCACTTTTGGAACAAAAATACTTTGGCAACCGTGTAAAAAGCTTTCTATACTGTCTCAAAACACAACAGAATAGGGGACACAGGAAACAAGATATTTGTGATTTATATCTCCTCACATCTTTATTCCTCAAAGCTTCTTCTTAGTGTTATAGGTTTGCCAAGAGAATTTTTCTGACAAGTGATTCATGTCTTCATGTGTCTACATAATTTCAATATAAAAGTAATATAGACAGCAGGGGGGTTGGAACTCGATGATCTTAAGGTCCTTTCCAACCCTAACTATTTTATGATTCTATGATTCTATGATTTTATAGGTGATGAAGTGATATTTATTTATACTAAACAACACGAACAGAAATATCTATCTTAAAGTACACACTTTAAATCAATGGTGATTCTGAAAAAGAATTGCATAAACTCATTCAAATAAATCCAACAGAACTGATTTATGATGCCCTCAAGAATGAGGGTATGTCAAGACAACTGATTTTAAAGATCTAATTTCCTACAGTTTTATAGTAATACAAAAACAAGCAGCACACTGTAGCCCTGATCTAAAGAGCCTTCTTCAAAAGTTATCCTTCTCCATTGTGGCTCTTGTAAAAAACACACACACCACCAACATACCCCAGTTTTGGGTTTTGTTGGTTTTGCACATATAAAAATCACTCTGTAACCTAAAATACCAGCTGCCTGTGATTAGTCTTTTACAACGGTTAGAGATTTAGGCTCCTTCTCCCATTTTCAATTTATTTGCAATTGAGTTCAGGAGCAAAATGCACCACGGAATCATAAATCAAGTGTTCCTTTCTGTGTTCTCATATGTGTGTCTGTGTGTATGTGTGCGTGTGTATACATATATGTATATACTTATATTGTGATTCTGTCTTGCTCAGTATCAGAGTCAGGAACACATGGAATTTTACTTGTTTCCTTTGTTGATTGATCTGTTATGGGTTTTACCCAGGGAAACTAAATAAGTCAGTGTTAAATGAAAGTTTTCAGTTATGCAACTCTTCAAATTCCTTAGCCAAAGAAGTAAATTCCTGAGACTGTATTTCTTTATTGAATATTCATGCTACTGGGTTCAAAATCTATGTTTTAGCAGCATTTTCTAATATTCCCAAACACATTCTTGTACTCTAATCGTTTACTAAAATGCAGTTTTAAAAGATGAAATCAGCTAAAACAATTTCCTTACAGAGCTGAACTTTTGAGATGCAAGGGACAAGGGTATGAAGTATTATTTAACTGTGTATCTTTAATCAAGACTTATTGCCATGAAATTTGTGTTTTGGTTTTGGAAAGACACCTTGGGCAAGGTTAATGTTACATAATTAAGAGAACTGTAGTCTGGGAACCTGTACCTCAGTGCCTTACCTGAGGCCATATTTATTGCTATGGGAGGAAAATAAACACTTCTACAGTAAGTTTAATTTGCTCCCTCTTATTCTAGCAAAGGGTAAAAATATATAGGAGATTTCAAATGAGAAGGGAATAAAGACACATAAATGAATTAGAATTAAAAGTAAACTGTTTCATACAGTGAAAACTACAGAGGTTTCTGCAACAGAAGCAATAGGACTTTTGCTAGCCAAAGGGAAATGCTAGAAAAAGTCAGGGTCAATATATCTGAAAATGTGCCTACTACTTTTACGTTTTCTATGCCTTGAGGATAGTTGTAATTTGCTTTTGTATGGATGGTGGTATAAAGAAATACCAAAAACCTGTTGTAGGTATAAGGAGATGGATAATATCAGCTGAGTTGTCTTTAAGGAAATGGCACAGATGGAAAGTGTTGCTCAAGTAATCTACAGCTTAATCAGACTTATGCAGACAAGTTATTAGCCTCATTGCTTTTGAGGACTGTGTCTCAATATCTAAAACATCCAAGTCACCAACAGTGCTCAATATCAAGTAATACAATGCCAAAAGAAATATATCAGCTGTTGTACATTCAATATTATTGAGGTTATTCAGAGAATAGGATATCAGGAAAAGTAATTTGATACAGTATGATAAAGTAATGTCCAGCAGATTCTTTGCTAAATTGAGCTATTTCGCAGGAAAACCCAGGCGGCCAACGAATTATAAGAGACCATTCCGAATATTTAGGAAAAAAAAAAAAAAAAAGACAAACCACCCCACCTTTCCTCACTACTAGTTATTTATTTACCTGAGTCACAGATTGCTATTACTTAAAAAGGAGAAGTCTAGAGAGAAGTCTTGTCAGAATAATGCTTTCTTGTATCTTCACAGGATTATTGGTTTGTCATTATTTTCATCTTTGTCTTCAAAGTTGTTAGATTTATAATGAAAAACGCTAGGCTGATTTAAACAAGATGCCAGATTCTAAGCCCTGTATAAATTACAAACTGAAATATAAAACATGACTATAATCCCGAGCACATTTTTTTTTTTTTTAATGGCATTATATAATAATAACATTATTTGCACTATCCGAAAGAACATTCCTGGTAAATTTAACAACCCACTCTTTCCAAGAAGAAAAGAAGAAAAAAAAAGGAAGTTTTTTTTTTTTTTTCTTGTCTAGCAAAGGAACACAGTACCTTTAGGTCTATTCATCAAAAAGGTCAAATAGTTTAAGCCATTTATCCATCATAATGACTATGGTACTATTATGAATAAAAGTTTCACATACCTTTACTCCATGTTTTACTTTTCAAGATTCAGAGCTTTATGACATCCATTAGAATATCACATATCTAAATGAACACACTCTACCCTGAAAACTGAGATGCTAGGACCCAATTCAGCATTCGGGCAAGGAACTTTACTTACATTTGCATTTTCATTATATTCCATAGAACTACTGAATTCTGCATTTTTAGGATCAAGCTCTTAAATGTAACACAGGAAAACAAACAGCATGCAAACCTCATTCTAAACACGAGAATTTTTTAACTGCAATTATATTAATTTACTATGGTGCTGTGGATTTATAGTTTCTCAATTGTGCACAGCATGATTTTTTAGTTATCAGAAAAATATTTAGATTAAGTTTCCAGTGTTGAGGACTGGCTATTTCTTCCCCTCTTTAAAGATTTTCTTACACAATCAACTGCAATTATTTGTTGCAAAGCAATTCTACAAAATTAAAATCAAGGAGTTTAAACTGAAGGAGGGGAGATTTAGCTTAAATATTAGGGAAAAGTTCTTAACTGTGTGCTTACATGAAAGGGGAATTTTTCTTATTATTTTAATTATTGATTCTGAATTTCTACTCTGATAATGTGTATTATGCTTAAAGCTGCATAATATAAAAAGGCTGCTTTTTTGGTGAGAAATCTCAGAGTACGAGCTTGTGGGATCTATGGAAACATACTTGGTTTTGCATGCTTTTTCTTCTAAAGATTTCAGATCTTGAGAGACCAACAGCAAGAATATTATTGCTTAAAGGCTGGTCGCTGGCCAACAGTCTGTTCCAAGTGTAACATAACCCTAAATTTTCTGATTATTACTATGGCTTAGGAAATCCAGGTATTTTCCTCTTGTCTCTTTTTTCCTGCATAGTCTCAAGTCATGTAATGTACACTGAGAAAGAATAATTTCCTGCGGCTACTCTTTCTCCCAAATAAAATCTCTTACCTATTCCCATTTTTCATATTATCAGTTCATTATTAAGAACTTTTATACAGTGGGAAACGTAAAGAAATTTACTGATTTATAAACCAGACTATTCAAAATGCATTGAATTATCATCCCATTCAGAATTATGCCTTAGCTTATTCCATTTCCAAAGTGAATGAGAGAAACTGAATATTTTATCTTAATTATCATATTTATTATAGTTTTGATTAAAATATTATATAGAATATATCAATATCAAATATACCCTAAATAAATGCACTTATTTAATTCCTATTCATGTTCCTGTGCAAAAGGGTGGGAGAAAAGCCCTAGACAGGAATGATAAGGGACATCAGCAGTAGAAAACTGACATTGCAGTAGCTCTGTATTATACCATTTTGCCTTAAGCAGAACAAAAACCTCATCTATCCAAAAACTATAGAGTTAACATTCTTTAATTCTTTCACTGATATACTTTCTGCAGCCTCAGTCATTATTTAACGTCTAATAAGTACACAGAAACTGTAGCTCCTTGACGATGCATTGCTTGATTTTGAAAGAGAAATTGATCCTTATGTAACTATATCTCAAGTGGTGGCATTTTTATTCCAGTGAAGGCTGCCTACCTTTTTTACTGGCACCTTTACTCTTTGAGCTTGACATAGAAAGCAGTCTGCTGTGTAGTTACATGGGACCAAAACAAGAGACATTGGAAAGTTAGGATTTCCACAAATGCATACATTTTGACAAAGTGGCAGAGATTTTCATTCTACACTCTGTTCTCACCACAGTGAAGAATTTCAACTTAATGGCATACTTAGAGAGGTTCATTTTGTAAAAGAAGTTGCAGTAGTAGTTCTACATTTGGTTTTATTTTATGGACTTTTTGAAATAGTGCCAGTATTGGTTTTGTCTTTAGTGGAAAACCAGCAGAACACAGATGAATTGTGCATCAGTGGCTACAGTGTTCCTATCTATGTTAAGAAAACGAGTCAAAATCATTAAACCTTTTTTTTCTACACAGATATAATCCAATAGTTCAAAAAGAAACTCCTTTCCTTCTGAGTCTTAAACTATGAACCTTCTCCTTTGTTAAAATAATGATTCTGCTTAAAAATGAATGGGAACAATACCATCTCTAAAAATGAGGGTGGGTGTTTGGGCCTCAAAACAAGTATGGAGAATAGTTTAAAATCATGAGGGGAAAGAAAGTTTCAGATGTGAATATGGACAATGTAGGAACAATTTATCTAGAAATTAAACAAAACCCAGGCAAACTAACATATAAGAAACCTGAAACCACACCAGTAACAAAGGAGGAATAATACAGAGAAACATAATTAAGGACAAAACAGACCCATGTAAGTGATACAAAACACACACACACACACAAACAAACAAAAAACAAAGCAAACAAAAAACAAAGCAAACAAAAAAAAACCACAAAAACCCCACAAAAAAGGCCACAGAATGAAGTTGAATGTAAAAGAAGAAAACCAAAAGTGGGGAGGTAGAAAGAAGGTCACACAACAGACTGTGATTAAGAAGAAAATTTTCAAGTATGCGAGCAACAAAGGGTCAGCCAGAGAAAAAGCACACCCTGTGAAAGATGACAAAGGTAATTTATTGTCAAAAGAGGCAGATATCTCTTAAAAGAAAATGGATTTGCTTCAGTGTTTAAAAAGGGTGACGGAGGGTAGCTTTAAGAAAGACATATATTTCCCAGGGGAGGAAGAAGTAATACTAAGGTTAATCATATCAGGAAAGCTGAAGCAATTAGGACACCTAGCAGTTGATAAGACTGCAAGGCAAGATGAAGTCCATTGAAGAAATCTTTAAAGAAAGTAGCAAAAAAATAGCAGAAACAGACCTTTTCTGTTCCAATCCCTGAGAGTTATGAACTAGATATAAGTAACATCTGCATAACTAAGATGACAACTCAGACAGAAATACAGTTTTAATTTTTCATTTCTAATTGTTATTTTTATAAGTAACTCGCAAACTGTTCATATTCAAAATTTATTCTGCCTGCATCACTAAAAAGTCAGTGCAAAGTTAAAGTGGGAACTAAAAAGGTGCTTTTATCTTCAGAGAATTTGATGTAAGGTCGTGGAAAGAAGTATTTTGAAACTGTGATTACCAATTGCCAACTGATTAACATTAGGTCAGTTAAAGAGATTGTCATCCTTTATTTCTTTTTGTGCACAGAATTTTTTATTAACTATCATGAAAAATAGAAGCAAAAGGGTTTACCCAAACCCAGAAATTTTTAGAATTAAAATTAAATGCCTGTTTTTGATGAAGGTCAGAGTTATATATCATAAATGGCTACAACTTACACTGGATACATTTCTCCCATTCAAAGGATATATGACCATATGAACCAATACAAATCAGTGAAGTGAGCAGGAATTTGTCAGTTAACCTCAGTTGCCTTTAAATCACATCACATTACATAGCGGTGTGGTGAGATGTGCCAGACATGCTAAAAAGTTTTTCAAAAGTTTTTACTTTCCAAAGAATGGCATTAAGAAACATAAAAGGTCACAGAAAATGCATTTTCAGGAATATCTCATTGGGATTTACACAAAACCACAAGATTTTTAGTTACTTCGTATGTGACACCCCTGTTAGCCACCAGCTAATGTACCAGCTTTCAACTTCTATGTAACTTGTATGCCACAGGTTTCAGAGCGCCAGCCTCACCTAGGTTACTGCATATGTAATGCAAGCCTGCAACTTCATGTCAATATACGATTTGTGAGAATCAAGGGGTGGAAGTGACATTCTGCCTCCTGATACCCTGCTGCTTGGCCAATGTGGCCAGCATAGGCAAGACTGATGCCTGCCCTTTCACTTAGCATACCTGGCAGCCCACCCGAGCCATGACATTGCTTGTGTCCCTCTGCTGTTGGTGATTGAGTCACGGTATTCATAAGCTGTTTGGGCATGTTGCTGGTCATCTTTACTTAGTAAAGCTCCACTTTATAACACTGTAAGACTCTATTACCATTTAGAACACCAGTTTTTGATAAAGGAGTTCAAAATTTGTTTAAAAATCAAAGTTTGTTTTGATTTTTAAAATCAAATTTAAAAAATACTGGTAATTACAGAAAAATTGTAATTTAAAAAAAATACTAAATATGGACTTGTTTGACATGCATGGAAGTCAATAGCTACTTAAAATATTAAACTACAGAGCTCATACAAATAAATCCACTAATCAATGTATATTTTATTTTTTAGTGCTTTGGACAGTTTTATTTTAAGTATATCAAGCGATGTCTTGGTTTTATGATCTCCGATTCTGTAGTCAGTTTACTGTTATTTGTTGTTTTTTTCCCCAAAGCCCAAACTGCCTCCTATTCTTGCACCTAAACTGCAATAAGAGGCATGTGATATTCTAATTTTGTAGCAACATGTTTTTTTCTCTTCTGTGTAAGATCTACTGCTAAATAGGCTTTTTTTTCATAGCCATGTCCAAGTACTGCAAAACACATCAAACCAAAACATGGAGCAAGTCTTGACTAATTTTTGGATGTAGGTAGTTACAACAAGAACACATGAGCAAGGAACTGTATGATACAATAATGCCTTTAACAAGGTAAAATAACAAAATGCTCTCTGGAACTTGCCTCTTGTGAATTGTGATATGAAGATACAACAAAGTATAGAGTAATGGGTGGCACCATTATTGGAAGTGATCAATAATTTTGGAAAAATAAGATTGGGCAAATTGCAAGTATCCTTCCTTATTCATTCAATCACTCTCAGATGGCAGTGACAAGCCAGAGAGTTGTAGTCTATGGGGCGGAGTCTATTTGGAGGCCTGTATCTAGTGGAGTGCCTCAAGGGTCGGTACTGGGACCAGTATTATTTAATATATTCATCAATGATTTAGATGAGAGAACTGAGTGTACTATCAGCAAGTTTGCTGATGACACTAAGCTGGGAGGGGTGGCTGACACGCCAGAAGGCTGTGCTGCCATTCAGCGAGACCTGGACAGGCTGAAGAGTTGGGCAGGGAATAACTTGATGAAATATAACAAGGGAAAGTGTAGAGTCCTGCATCTGGGCAGGAACAACCCCAGGTTCCAGTATAGGTTGGGGAACGACCTGTTAGAGAGCAGTGTAGGGGAGAGGGACCTGGGGGTCCTAGTGGACCACAGGGTGACCATGAGCCGACACTGTGCCCTTGTGGCCAAGAAGGCCAATGGCATCCTGGGGTGTATTAGAAGGGGGGTGGTTAGTAGGTCGAGAGAGGTCCTCCTTCCCCTCTACTCTGCCCTGGTGAGACCGCATCTGGAATATTGTGTCCAGTTCTGGGCCCCTCAGTTCCAGAAGGACAGGGACCTGCTGGAGAGAGTCCAGTGCAGGGCAACTGAGATGATTAAGGGAGTGGAGCATCTCCCTTATGAGGAAAGACTGAGGGAGCTGGGTCTCTATAGTTTGGAGAAGAGGAGACTGAGGGGTGACCTTATTAGTGTATATAAATAGATAAAGGGGGAGTGTCACAAAGATGGAGCCAGGCTCTTCTCAGTGGCAAACAGTGATAGGACAAGGGGCAATGGGTACAAACTGGAACACAAGAGGTTCCACTTAAACTTGAGAAGAAACTTCTTCTCAGTGAGGCTGACAGAGCACTGGAACAGGCTGCCCAGGGAGGTTGTGAAGTCTCCTTCTCCGGAGACATTCAAAACCCGCCTGGACACGTTCCTGTGTAACCTTATCTAGGTGTCCCTGCTCCGGCAGGGGGATTGGACTAGATGATCTTTTGAGGTCCCTTCCAATCTCTAACATACTGTGATACTGTGACAAAGGATCCCTTGAAATGACAGAAATCACAGGAAAAAAAGCCACCAGAAAAGCGGTTGTTTCTACCCAGCAAGTAGTTCTTTGAAGAAGATGAGCCTTGTGCCCCCCCCCCAAAAAAACCCCACAACAAAACAAACTAAAAACCCCCAAAGCAAACCAACCTCTACATACTCTGGTCTCCTGTGAAATGGGGGCTCGACTGCTATGTTGGTTGCCCAGAAGGCATGTACATATTTCGGTTTCCTGAAACAACTTAAAAAAAAGTATCATGGTGTTTCTCAATGCATGAAGTCTTTAGCTATATTTATTTTGGTTTCTGTAATTCACAAATAATTTATTGCAAAAATTAATGGGAAGTCTGTTTGCTTTTCCATGGTACACAAAATGATCACATCCTGTCTTAAACAGTGTGATAAACAGATTTTATGCATAAATGCCTACTTGAAATATAGGCAGAATTTTCTCTGAGGCAGACACCTGTGTATTGAACTCATTTATCAAACAGCACTTTACCTGCAACTTTATGCAAGCAGCCGTTTTAAAAAGCTGCACACACCAATACAGTGCAATAAGGAGAAAGAAACTATATTTTTCTTCATTTTACTGTTTGCTTATTTTTTTTAATATCCTGGGTTTCAATGTTGCACTGTGCAAAGAGTGTGAATGATAATGAGATCATCTGTTTCTTGGTTTTGTGTTTTGGGGGATTTTTTCTGTACCATACCGCAAACAAAATTTAAAGGTTCATAATGGGAAACAATTTGTGTGAAACCAGAACTATTTTTTATTTGTGTGCTCTTATGCGCACATACTGAAAACTGTATTTAACCTGTACTAACTTCAAAAGCGACATCAAGCATATTTCCGCTTCTATGAAGCCTGAGTTTTACCAGCATCTTTCTTTCACATATTTAATCTTCTCTTACTGCTTCTAGATCAGAATCCTTAATGCTGTGTTTCAAATGTACTGGAAAAGATTACCATAGGTCTTTTGTTTTCCTATTTATATCAGAAGATGAGCTGTGAATGTGCAGATACAGAAAGAAATACGATCTCTTCTAAATATAAAACATATGAATACTACCTAGATCTCCATGCATGAATGAAACTTGCAACATCCTGACAATTAGAATGAGAAAAAAAAATTACTGAAGATTTTTTCCCTTAATGTATGTGGAAAGTTTACTTCCACATAGAAGTACTTGAGGATGATCAGTGAAGTACTGTATGTGTGGACTAGATCATGTCACTCAGTTATCTGCAGTAATAATGATTCCTGCAAGTTATCCTAACAATGGCAGTCATACTATTTATGAGCAAACACACTATTAGCTGAAGCAGGAGAGTCTAATTATGTTGCTAATTACAGATTTTTCAACTGCATTAAAAATAATGTTTGGAATGCCTTTTTGTTTAGAAATTGTCAATCAAAACAATTTTATCTTTTTGATTATAATGAACGTATATTTTTTCTTTATTAAGAAAATTGATCCTGCATATTTAGAGAATGACCTTTGCATGCAAATATGCTGAAAAGAATGGATGCTTCACTGAAATTTTCACATACTTATTATACAATATGATGCTCATCAGCAAGAAATCTGCAATTAGCATATTCTCAGCAGAAAAAAAGGGAGTGCTAAATTTATGGGGACCTAAGGGATCCTATAATTTATTTTAAAACCCTCAGTTTGAAAGTTTGTGCCAATCCCTCTAGGTCAAACACAAATAAATACATAGTTCTATTTTCTTCAGCAATAACATTTATTACCCAACTTTCACAGCTTCACTTAAAAGACAGACTGTTACTCTAATGAGTCTAAGTTCCAGTGCAGAGCAAGAAAAAGGTTAACAGCATGCAGCATCATATTATGCTAAAGCTACTCTTGCTTACATCCAGGCAGAGATGAAAAAAAATCTCATGATATTTTTGTTCTGATTAACAGCCTCAGGATCAGGCCCAGCAGTTGCAAGAGAAAAGTGTTTACTTTTTTTTTGCATTTTTTTCTAATAAGTTTTCAGATCCAGATTATAATACCCCTTTATCTAAGAGACCTAGCTCCACCTTATTTTTATATTTAGCACCTGACAATAGTTTTTGCTGCTACTTGAACTTCTGCAGAACTAAAAAAAATATTATAAGAGTATCTGTTTGTAACTGCGGTGACATATTTATAAATAATACAACAGTAATAAGCTTTCATAAAAGAAATTGATTTACAAATAGAAAATCATTTGTCTCAAGTTTTGAGCCTGTCTGCATTGCCCAGTTGCATAAATTTCATAGAGTGCGAAAAAGTAAACAGTGATTTGAAACTAAGATTAATGCCTTTTTACTTACATGTAAGTTCTGCTTAGTTCTTTATTAAGACCTGGCTTCGCAAAGTCAAGTATGTTCCTTGCTACCTGTTCATAGAGTATCAGTTTCCTGCTGCAAATTCTCAAGTATTTATGACAATACTGATAGCAGTAAAACATTCCCTTCACAGGGTTTAATAGATTCATCTTTTCTAGGAAATGAGGACTGAAACAATGATGGGAAAGGAACAAGAAAGATTTTTCTCCCCTGTCCCTGTCCTATCCCAACTACATAAAGCAGGTGAATTCCTACTCTATTCCTGCTTGAATCTGTTTTCAACTTCATACATCAAAGACCTGCTTAATAGTCTGCTAATTATTCTGAAAGCACATATTGTAGTAAATTGACATGCAGTTGTGTCCAATACTGCTTGGCAGGTGAGAAGAGGGCTCATCTTTTACAACACTACAGTTCGTGGAAGAAACCCCAGACCCTCCACAGTAATAGATTTTATCGTAAACATCCTTAACAAAGTCCTAGAAGGAACAAAAGTCCTAGCATGTTTTTATAGAAGACATGATGTAGAAGGAGACTGGAGAAAGAAAAGAAAAGGAAGAAAACAGAAATAGGCTCACCAATCCATAGGTCCACCAACATCTCTGTCATTGAGTGGAAATTCTTGCAGCTGTAGTCCCACTAAGGTTTACAGTGAAGAATCACACACCACATAGTTGAAGGATGTCTCTGTTTTAAAGGGATAGACTCACTTGGCTCCTCCCACAGATGAGACTCACCCACAGGGTATCTGGTGAGCCCCAGGCCTGGTTAAGTCTGTGCCCTCACGGACCCCGTAGTGTCTGTGCCACTGTTTTGGGGCAGTTGAATTTTGCGGCCTCAGGGCAGACACACAGGAAACCATCCCCTGCCTTCCTGGAATGCTCCCCCTGCTCTGGCTCTGGCCGTTTTCACAAGCGATAACGAACTGTCAGTGCCCTCTGTCTTTTGAGTTGTTTTGAGATAAACACAAAAGGGGTCTCTTGACCATCACAAGTTGTACCCACTAAGTAAAATTACTAACCTGATTCACACAACTGTAAAAAACCCGATCACCAGCAGCCTGAAATAAAATTGGCCTCCTGTCTTCACCCTCAGTTCAGACCAATGAGCTAACAGAGAGACAAAACCCCTTCTAGTGCAAAATAAGTTGCTATGCTCAGCTTGCCCTGGGCCCTCTTCGTATTTATCCTCCCTACATTTGGTAAGCCCTCATGATGGCAGAGAAGATCACTTTGGCTGCAGCTGGGCTGTGTGTGATGGCAGAGCGGGGGACTGCTGTTACTTTAGGGAGCTGACCCATCTGCCTTAAGGTTCTCTGTTGGCTTGTAGTTTCTTTCCCGGGAAGGGCCTGATGGGATCATGTACATCCTTGGAGAAGGCCACTTGCAGCCAGCCTCCAACAGAGCCTGGAGGTGCTCTCACATCTCTCAGCTGAGATGCACCATGCTGTGCTAACGCATATGACTGTGCAGACTGCCTGAGCCTTTCCTCACCTGACAGCGTTTCTTGTGGTATGCCTATTGCACAATACCATTTGTAGTAATATGCTCTTGTGTACTGTAATGCTGACTTTAATTGCATAGTGTTAAGTCATCTTTCCTTTTGACTGCTGCCTTCTTGCCTGTAACTTCTACATGATACTGAAGTCACTATCCTATTCCTAGAAGAAGGTGGGAAAGAAATCAAAGATGGAGGAGAGAGAAATGAATACAGGGATGAAGAGAGGATGGCTCAGAACTTGAGACAAATTTTGAAATATTCTGCAAAATGGATTATGTGGTAAAACCTTTTGTAAATATCTGATGCGATACTGAGCAAATCATTTTTTTCCTTTGCTTTAATGCAGTAGGTGTGTATTTTTCAAGATGACATACATAAAATTTCTTTTCAGAAATGTTTCATCTTCACAACTGTAATCTTAAATCAGTAAGAGCCAGGAGGGCTCTAAAAATGCGCATGCAAATCCCCTTTAAAGAGAAGGAGTTTTAGTGAGAATTTTCCCTTTCTTAGAAAAATTTCTAACTACTAATTTATGCAATAAAATAAAATGTTATTGTTCTACCAGCTATATTTTCTGTGAAGTTAACCATCTCTGAGAAAACCTATTTTTCAGCCTAGGTGACACAATGGGTAAAAACCTTAATATTAAATACCAGTGGCATCTGCGAAATAGGCAAGGTCTGTTCACTGTTGACAAAACACAGTAATTTAAAGCAGATACTTAGACACCTCAAAAAAATGTTACCAGTGAAGGTTAGGCACCTCTAGGGTTGAATATCAACTGAGCAAATGGCTTGAGAATCTTAATTTTGGAACCTTGCAGTGTATAAAACCTAGCAAGGGGCAGAAACACTTATTACTTTAAAAAGCAACTGTTACTGAGATCTCCTTCAGAGAACCAGGATTTAGTGGCTCAGACAGACTGCCTTTTCAAGACTGCTGTCTTTGCATGGCAGTTTGCTCCTTTATTTAGAAATGTCAGCCTGGATTTGGGGCTTGTATAGGTGTCTGTGGTGAGGTATAGGTTCGTGAGACAGGTTAATTTTACCCTACTGATGATGTGTTGGCGCAATAGTAATTCTGCTCAGTATGAGAGGAACTACAGGTTCAGCCCCTGGTATGTGTGCTTGGCTGCGGAGCCACTGGCACAAGGCTACCATCTGTGGGCTTATAACTGAACGCGTCTAAGAACCCGCATAGACACTTGTTGCGCTATTGCGTCATTGTTGCTTGTAATTCACCCAGGAGATGACAGTCTTGTTCAGAATGCATGGATAAAGGTCTTCAAAAATCTTCGTTAGCAAAGTCAGGCCTTCCTCATAGGAGAAGGAAAACTCCTATCTTCAAACCCGGGCTGATGGAGCTCATCTAACCTTGTATGGTCTTCCATCAGAGAAGGACACTCTTACAAAACCTACGACCTGTGGACTTTGCTGTCACCGTCCTAGGTAATCAGGCTGTGTCAGTTAAACCTCAGGTTTAAAGGGTGGGGCCAGTTCTGCGCAAGCTGCACTTCACCTAAAAAATCCACTGCTCAGGATGGAAGGGCTCACTCTCACTTGTCTGTATGGACGAGCGAGGCTCAAAACGGTAGGTGACAAGGTGCATGGGAAGCTGCAAGATCCACCATTGCATGCAGACAAACCAGCGCATGGGTAGCTCGAGTTGGCTCAGGAGTCGAGAGTCATGATCGGAAACTTCCTGATTGCCTCAGCACCCTTTTTCCCAGATCTGCGTATCCCACTTGCCCTTGGTCATCGTGCTTGTAGTAAGCGTGGTTAAAGCACTTCCCAAATCCTTGCTTGCAAAGCGAAGCCATCAATCAATTAATCAATAGGCTATGCTAGTGGACATTCACACTCCTGAATTGCAGTCCTCAATGACACAGCAGCATTTTTGTGCAGTGTGTAAGTTCCCACTACATTAACTGAGACGTGGATATTAAATAACTTTGTCTATCCACCCCTTAAATCCTTTGAAGGATCTAGCCATCAGATACAGAGGTGAGCACTATAAAAAAAGCCCAAGAGGAAATGAGTAATTCCCTATTCAGTGCAGGCCTGCATGTTATGTAGGGACATATTGCAGGAGGATAAGGGGATATTGAGCCACTGTTGTTACAGTCTCTGGGCAGTAGTCATCATCCTGTGCACGGAATAAAGCAAATGGCCTGTGAGGAAAATGACAGTATGTGATAATGTCATTGTTAATTCTAATAATTTGTCACAGTAAGTTAGAATTTAGCCTGGGACTAGAATGAAGCTGAACAAAATAATGTTGTGAACTGTGTACTTGATGATTTATTTACTTTGGTATTGGATATATATACATATATAAATATATACACCAAATTACCACTTTCTACACTAACAACAGCATGTACTGAATAAGTACGCTCATCGTGCACTGCAGATATTTTCAGATTGCATAGGGTGCGCAAGGTAGGCTCAACTTCTGCCCTTTTTCCTTCTCCCTGTTTGTTTGAGAAATTCTAAAAACCTTCTAATCGTCAGCTTTTTTAAGCTGCAGGACAGTGTCTAGAGCATTCACTTATTTTCAGAGCCTTTGATTATTATTCTAAAACAAATGAGTAATTGCGAGTACAGAAAGAATGGGAAAAAAGGAAGTGGGTAAGAAAGTGTTATTTTTTTGCAGACTTTGAGCCAGCAGGAGTCTCTCTTGTTCTGTTCTTCAGAGAAGCACATGCAGTGCTTCAAAATAGGTTTCCCATCTGATAAAGAACAGTAAATTTTAACGTTTCTTACTGCAAAACTGATTACAACATTGTAATATTGCTTACATGTATATGTTTTCTTATTCAACACAAAAACTCAGAGCTACAACATAATGAATGTGTTTTTGTTTCTCCTTTTTAATCTCAGCATTTTAGGGAAGTTGTCTTGATGCAGGCTACATTAGTCACAGTCATACCTGCTGTTACAAGGAGGGTGTATAGAATAATTGAAGCACTGACAGATCTTCTTTAGGCTTTTTGTTTGATCAAAGGTGCATAATGTATGTAAGAGAAGATGTTAGGATAGTAAACAGATATCAGCAAACTTCAAAAATGTTTTGTCTGACTAGATAATGACTTCTACTATTTACAGTTAACCTGAAAAGGAAGAAAATAAAAGCACATAGTAAGAAAGTAGCTTTCTTCTTTCATGAAGAAAACCTAGGGCAAAAAAAAAAGCTGTGCTTAGTAATAAAACTGCAGTATATATCATTTTCTGCAGAAATTATACAAAGGTTTAAAAGTAATATTGACAAATTGGTGACAAGATTTTTTTAATGCACATATGAATTTGGACACTTTTAAAGGCAGGTTATTAACTTCTATCAACATTTCCTGTTTGCAGATGTGAAAGTAAATTATTAGGCACTTATTTAAAGGGATAAGATAGTGTGAGATTTTCCAAGATTTTGTTGTTGTTGTTACCCAACAAGTGCTGTGAGAAACCCAGGTCTGTGGAAGGAAAAAGAATACAACCAGACAAAATTCGAACTTTATCAGTATTCAGATAGTGTATCAGGCATGTTTAAGCCAGAACATGCAACATAATGTCAACTGGCTTTCCTGAATGTGTATACCCAGTAATGGTTCTCAAAACAGAATATAATTCCCCAATTATGTAAAGACAAGAGAGAGAGAAAGCCTACACACTTTTTTTAATAGGTTTTTGAAGGAGGCAAGGGACAGGTGATTGACAGGAACATAAAGTTATGAATATGATGGTAGGAGATAACATTACAGCTACAGCCATGCTAGTGCTGCATAATAAGAGATTGTTGAGGAACAGAAATGAGGCAATTGTTGAGTAGAGGGAAGTGGCATATGCTTTTCATGGCTTAAAGACGAATGTGCCAGAAGCCTGCAGTCTGTATGCATTTCATGCATCTGATACAGAGAAGTTTTTATTTAAAACATTAAATTAGGGCTTGAAACGTGCAGGAGCCCGACTTCTTTTCCTTCTGTAACAACTGAATACCTGAGGTGGCTCATCTAGGTGATCCAAATGCCATGGGGACTATTTCCCTGGTGTCCCTACTCATTTGCACTGTTCATTTGCACTATTTAAGCACTCAGCCCCTTCCTCACAGGAGGCTTTCCCAGCCTGATACCCCTTTCCCTCTACCTCTTCAAAGTTGTACAAGTCACAGCCACAAAAATCCTCTAAACTGTGTCAGAGGAGCCAGGCAAAAATTCAAAGCAATGTCATGTCCACAGGCAGAAAGATTCAGAGTATGCACACACAGCTGATTAACAGAAACCTTGTTATGCTAGCCTTAATTCCTTGAATAGTGAACACTGCAGAAAAGAAGTGTCACAACACCCAGGAAATGGAGTTTGGGAAAGAGCAGGTGTTCATGCCAGTATTGGAATGAGGAGGAAATTCAAAAGCAGCCAAGCTCACAAGTGTGTGTGTGTGTTTTGTTTTGTTTGTCAGGATTGGGGGGGGGGGGTTAGCGGGGGGGGGTGTGCGGGGGAGGGCAGGGATATCATTGTGCATTAGAAAACCCACTATTTGTCTAAATGCTTAAATGAGCCAGAAAAATACTCCATGGAAAATTTGTCTGCTTAGTTTTATTCAGCTATTCACATTTTGCATGAGCTGTGAGGATGTCAGATAAAGCCAGGATGTCAGATAAAGCCAGGACATCAGTAACTTCCCAGGTGCATTTCATTGCAATGCCTGATATGTGCTTCCAAAGGACACTCTTTACTTTTCATTAACTTTTCTATGAGCATGTCTTATTCAGTAGAGACTAGATTACTTACATTTAAATCATTTCTTTCTGTAAGAAAGAACTGCAGAAAAGATATTCAAGAATTTCAAGGAGTAATGGAGGCTATTTTATTGGATGTAAGGCATAAGATTGTTTTGGTTTTGATTTTGTTTTGGTTTTAATGAATGACAAAGAAGATGTATTACAAAAGTATTTGACACTCTTCCAGACATCAAACTAAGCACAGGCCCAAGCTTTTAAGTGTCCATTCAGTATTAACTTGAAGCATGAGCTTCCAGAACAACACATCTTGTGTCTGGTATGCATTACAGACTGATTTAGAGTACATACCTATAATGTAGATTGTGGACTTGTTCTGAGGAGACCTATTAGTCTCTGATGGACTGTCTTAATAAACTCACTAAGCATACACTTTAAAGCACAGCATCGGTTTAAAAATGAATAAAAGGCAGTATAAACTTAACTTGATCCCAGTGGTAAGCCTTGTAGATCTACCATCAGGATCAATTTTAGCTGCCTTCATTCAGTTTGCAGGATACACAAGTGCTGAACTGCCTGGCTTATTTGCCTTTGCCCTTTGGGTAATCACTATCATTTTAGTGAGCTTCTGACTGTACTTTAGGATATAGGTAATGAAAACTAATATCAGATGCATACAGCATTAGACAACCTTACTGCAGTGCTGCCATCACACATCATTACTATCAATTTGACCTTGTCAGCACACTGTGCAATATGTTCTTTGCTTTAGGTTTTATTACTGCTAGCCTCACTGTCTGCAGGAGTTACGTGATCCAGTTGATTTCAACAGCACACTCACCCATAACTAGAGTAAGTGCTCTGTAAGTGCATATTATTGTAGTGTTTTCTTGTATTTTTCCATAGCTCATGTCTGAGCTGACCTCTTATGTGCATTATTATGTAATGTACTTTGACTTTTAGATAAGATCTTGCACTCACTGTCATTCACTCTCCTTTAATTAGGGAAGCACAGTTCATCCTCTGAGATTAGCTGCTGTCAATGCATTTATGACACTATTTATTCTAAAAATTTTGTAGGGAAAATACAATTCAAGAAACATACATTTTATGTTTACATACATGCAAAACCCAACATTTTGCATGCTTACCTTCAATATATTAAAATAGTATTCACTGGTAAAAAATAAAATAGGTCACTGAGTCAAACTGAAGAGTTCCCAAAACTAGAAAGACACAATTTTTTGTGTATAGTGTTTTCTAGTTCCAATAGCAGTGCATTAAAGAATTAAATTAATTACATAAGGAAGATTTATAGCATTGTGATAAATATCCCAGTGATTTCAGATTATGAAAGTGCAAGGAGCAGCCAGACTTGCTGTTACAGAATTCGTAAATCTTTTCAGGAGAGAGAGGAGGAAGACATTTTGTTAGAAACAAAGATCAGAATTTGTTAATCACCTGTTTGAATTGTGAGAAGGGAGAATGGAGAAAGTTGACAAGGAGAGAGACCAAGACAACTAAATAGCAGGGAGTTTTAAGAATTAAACCAATAAATAATGGAGAGACATGGAAGGAGTTAGGATAAGGAATAATTAAGTTATGATAAAGAGTGGCATAAAGAGTGAGTTCCAAGTTATTTACCCTTATAAAAGCTAGGAATTTCATCGAATGTAATCATTTAGGTTTCCTCAATAGTCTGTGGAGTGGGCTTTTTGAAAGGCTAATTCATATCTTCTCTCAGAGACACTTATTGTTAAACAGGATGAATTGGAGAGGCTTTGTTCTCTTTCTGCAATGACTATGATGGGAGTTTAAACTCTCAGATTTTCACATGGCTTCAGTTAAGAGGGATGCATTTCCTTAACAGCATCAAGATGGTTTTACACCTACGGCAGTACAGCCTAGCAGACAGGAGCACCTGGGCTGATGAAACAAAATGCGACAAAGAACTAAGACTAAAAAAGATTAAGCCTAGCATGAAGCCAGGTTTTTGCCACCGTGAAGATGGCAAAAAACAATGGAATAAGGATTCATCTGCAACACTGGAGGAAAAGCTGCTAAAAATAAATATTTTTTTTTAAAAAGTCTTCAGTGAATTTATTACACAATCACAGCTAGATATTAATTTTGGTAAACAGCCTTGCACTGCACAGAGGAAGACTTTAAGAGTACATTTATTTAATCTCACTTTGTTCCAGAGGAAATACCATGTTTTCCCATAAACAGATTCTTCCCTTTGAGATTATGTATTTTACAGTCAAAACTTGTGCAGGTAAATGTACACTTGTGTGTCTAAAGGCAGCATGTTAGTGATGGCAGCACTTCAAAAGGACAGTGGGAATGTTTGAGCCATAACAGTTCAGCATAAGAGGAAGCCTGGATATAAGTATTGCTAAGGTCTGAGGTATTTTTTGTTCCTAAATATACATCTTTTTAAATTAAATCAACATTTATTTTCACAGGCATTAAAATCACTATTGACTCAATTATTTCTAGCTTTAAGTCGAAACACCTCTCAAACTTAACATTGCCTATTAGATCATTACATTAACATAAATCTTGTGTCTAGAAAATTGAAAAAAAATCATAAAAGGATGAAACCCATAAATACAAGTGAAAAAAACCATCCCAACAACATAGCTTCATACAGTAAAGCATTTTACACATACTTTTAAGAATCTTACATACTGACTAGTTTTTTCAAGTGTAGCTATATTTTTGATAGTTACATTATCCCTGCTACTATAATACACATTTTACATTGACTTTTTATAAAACCATGCAAACAAAATTTTATCCTACTTTTACTGGTGAAAATATTGAATTTATGAATTTCTTAAGTGCTGCAGCATGATAAATTAATTTATAGATTATCACTGGAACAGTGCTACTAGAGTGCTACTTATATAACACACTAATTTGAAAATCAAAATCAATTTAGGAGGTGCAAAATTAATTCTGCTGTAAATACACTCTGCTTTGTGCTATAGTTAAGTAATTGATGCTTTTCTAACATCGTTTCATTAGTAGTGTTGAGAAGCTGCATAAAGAAGCATGCATCTGTGTCTTTAGCTCAATAAATCATGGCTCCGGTTGAAAAGAAATGTGTTCTGTGATGGCAATTCATTTAATCTCTTAGGGCAGAGTTACAATTTTTGACTTAATAACTCCTACATGTAGTAATCGTCATAGGTTAAAGTATTACTTAGACAAAGCTACCAAGATTCTTAAGGCACCCTACTTATTTCCAAGTTAAAATAAACTAAGTCAGTGGAATGATGAATTTAAAAATAGCAAAAGTGTGTCACAATGTGAAGTTGAATTAAACTATCAGAAGTTGAATTAGGCATCAGTATGCTACAAGTAATAACATTACATTTAGGGAAAAAGAAAAAAAAAGGAAACCAAACAATAGAAATAGCAACCCTTCCACCCCAAAACCAATGTGATGTAAAGTTGCAAGAATAGATTTTTGTCAATATTTGTTTGAACTGCATATGGCTTTTCATCCTGGCTCATGTAGCTTTTAGTCCCTAATTACAATATTGAAATACATGTTTGGAGGAATGGTTACTTTTGTTAACATTTGTTAATATGGCTTATTACATTTCTAAATATAATACAAAAGTTATTAACATAAAAGGAAGAACATCTGTTATTTTCTGTGTACACATTAGCATGCTTGGTAAGAGCTGCAGTGAGGTTTCAGAGTGAGTCCTCTGGCCATCTCTGAACGCTGATTCCATTTGAAAGTGATATACATTCAAAAGAACTTAATCTTTTTTTGGAAGTAACCACAAGAAAAGCTCTGATTTGATACGCTTCAGATGCACTTAAACTTCTGGGACAGATCTTAGTGTTTGAAGCAGTGGTTTGTCCTTTCGGACATCTTCAAATCACAAATATGCTGGTGACATTTATGCAGGGGAACAAAAAATCTAATCTGGAGGGGGAAAAACCCATATGAAAAACAAAACATTGCACATAATATTAGTGTAGTCATTTTAGCTTTGGTATTTTGAGCTAGACAGACTCTAGATAGTACAGAATTTATTTTTAATATGAACACTGCAGTTTCCATGCACTGTTTATTATTTATTTATTATTTATGTCTCACCTAAGTAAGACAAAGCAGCCAGAAACAGAAAGAATTAAATGTAATTGGTCATCAGATACCAAGAGCATGCAATACTGACTGCAAATACTTAATGTACATAATTTGTGAAGAATTCCAGAGATTAAGTTGCTTTACCTATACTATTTAGTGAATAATTTTGACAAATAGTTCAACGCACGTGAAGAGTCCAGAATAATCTTACAGCTCATCATTAAATGAGAAAAAAAAATAAATACTTGATTTACTGTAATGTATAATTTAAGCAAATCTCAGTTGTTTCTATAAACACCTCTACTCATGACCTATGGGATGGAATTTCATGTTCTTTTTCTCTTAAATTATAAGAGCTGTACCTGATGTTACCACTTTACACCTAATCACTGTGGACAGACAACCCACAGAATGTGACTTCCCTATAGGAAAGACTGAGTTGGATTTATTGATTTTATGTGCTAGCTCAGTATCAAGAACTGAAAGGAAAATCAGTATCAGTAAAATTCCAAATATTATGTTTAATTTGTACTTTCACTTCTGCTTCCAGTTCTGTCTCTTTCCATTTTCAAACAGCCACATCCCTTTCATTCAGCACTCACCTTTGCTCAGTCAGGACTCTTCAGTGCAACATTAATCTCCTTGGCTTTTGATGTTGAAGAGTCCCTGATGTTATAATCTGCTTTTTATTTAGGAGGAATGGGAGGCAAATCACAAAAGCATAGACAGGGATGATTTATTTTGGCAAGCTAGCAAGATTGAAGGTTTTCTGTCAAGAAAAACCTTCAAGGCACAAGAACTCAAGGCATCTGAACTGCACACCTATGATCCTTGTCCTTACAGCTCCTCACAATTTACCACTATGATCTAGACCAAATTCTAGAGATAAGCATTGAAAAGATGAAATAGATATAAATAGCACTTGGTAAAGACCATGAGTTACAGCAAGACAGAAGATCAGAAGCTGGAGGTGTCTACTGACCCTGTGTAGGGAGATACTGTCTGAAACTCCTTTGACAGAAATGCTCTATGCAGTTTGCATAGATAAAATGAAGAGGCTTTTCTTCTGCTTTGAGAAGCTTCTGTATTCTACAGCAGGCACAAGGGCATCATATAGCAAGTAATTGTGGCCAAAACAGAGACCCATGACACCTAGAAATTATGAATGTATTGAGGAGGATATAATTAATACTAACCCAAATATAAGCATACCGAAAAAATATAATCAACTACAGTACACAAGCATTTTGTATCACTGTGAGGGCATAGCCAGACAGTACTTCTTAAGCATTTTACATAAATATGGGGATTATGTGACCACCAAAGCAAAAAAGACAAATTCCACGCAGGAGGCATCCAAGTAAGAGAAAGTAACTGAGGACAATAAAAACAGAAGGAGCTGCAAACACACAGGTTTTCAGGTTTTCCTACCACATAACTGGAAAGACACCCCTCTTCCCCACATAAGTAGTATCACCAGCAGATATCCCCTCTGAGAGTGGGATGGTGAGGGAGAATGGCAAATAGCATGAAATCATCAGGCACAAATGAGGAAAACTGTAAAAGAAACAAGACAAGAGGCCGCATTTCTGACTTAGCCTGCCAAAGAGCTCTCAAGCCTGATTACCTTGATCTCATCAAGGACCACCATGAACCAGAGTCATTAGTGGCATCAGTACATAGCATCAGTGATGTGGTGGTGTATATGCACAGCTAATTGAGAATACGTGTTGAACACACTTTGTGTTGACACTTTGTTGAAGATACTGATACATTTCTTACCAATATTGATGATTTTTGTGCATTAGCACAAACTATGCTGTTAATTTAATGAATTTAGCAGAGGTTTAAAGGTGATCTGCCTTATCTGTCTTCTAAGCATTCTCATCACAGCAGTTATTTTCTTTCAGTGTGTGTATATATATATATACACATATTTTCAGTTGCAAAATAACATAGAACTGTAGATTTTCTCAAACTACTTTATACAGAGGCATTTTTCATAACAAAATAAGAAATATATTTTTTTATTTACAAGAGGTGTTCACCTGTTATGCCGCATCATAACCTTTTCACCTGCTATTCCTTAGCTTGCATTTCCACTTTATTTTCTCTTGACGTGATACAGATTGGTTATCTCTGGCAAACTGGCTAGATAGATTCTAGCTCTTTAGTTTGCTGGGTCTTTTGGCTTCCTTATATCAGAAGTTATCAAGTCAGTGCAACTGCTCAAGCAAATCACAGAAAGTTCTTGTTGGATTTTTATGATTTAAAGGGACATAGATGAAAGTCTCATATATCTTGGCTCTGAAAAAAATGAATACACAACTCAGACTTACTGAAATTATTTATGGCATATAAATAAAAACACCTTACATATTAGTGTTCTTTATTCTTTCTTGATTGAAAAATGAATTTTAATATTACCAGTCAGAGAGTGCCTCAGAAGACCACTTTTAACTCAAAAATATTGGCCTAATTTGTTGATTAATGGTCTCATTCTGGGTCCTTCATTCCTGATTTTATCCCCACACATTCAGTATTTCTCTAAATAGTGCCTGTTTCTTCCCTTAGAGAAATAAAAAAATAAATGAGTTCTTAAAAAAGAAGACTCATCCTATCCAAGACACACACTGAGGAACAGTGAAAGCCAACATTCACATCTGAATTATTTCCCTTCTGGCATAGAAAAAGAACTTCACACAAACAGAGGGCAATCTATTGCCTCTCATGAGGCTTTTTAAAAACAAACTAGCAGTGAAGGTGATCTTACATTTTTTTACCCAGCTTTACTCTTAAAAGTTACATATGGAAACCTCAGCTGATGCATGTAATATGCATCAGCTGCAGCTACACGCACCTTATCAGAAATTTAAATAAAGCTTCAAAAAATTAATCCAGAGGAAAAAAAAGCACAAACATATAGCTAAAGAATGCAGCTGTCTTAGATATCTTAAGTCAGATATTTGCTTTTGAGCTAGAAATACCAGATTCCCTTCCCACTTAGCAAGTGGAGAAAAAGCATAGCTCTAGAAAGGCTGGGGGTTTTTTAATCCCAAAATAGGTGTCCAGGATGGCAGCTCTACACGGAAGCAAGTTTAATCTCAGTAGGTTAAACAAAAGAACCTAGAGTGATTTGCAAAGAAGTTCAACATATTTCTCCAAGTTATCTAGGTTTTGGGTGCATAAAGTCAGGTGAGAAGAGTCATCTCATAAGTGTCTGTGATTTTCAAAGTGCTTGCATTACAGTAGAAAACCTGGAGGAGTTTAATCAACCATTGACTACATAAATATGAAGATCGTAAAGGACTGCATAGGAAAATGTTAAAATAAACATGACTTTGAAATGGAATACTTTGCTTCACTGCCTTCTCTCTACCAAATCAAAGGTTCGTACCATATTACATTCACACCTTTGTTCCATAAAATGATGCTTTACAAGTAAGAAAATAGCTTAAAGAACAGAAGCTTGAAACAAGGTAGTTTTAAGAACAAAAACAATACTGTCATGCCTGTAAAAGACTAAAAGAAGTGCCAACTCTTTTCTAGAAACTAAACAAATATATCAGTAACAGCAAGTTGATAAATGTCAATGAATAGTTGTAAATTACTGCAAAATCAAGGATAATGTCAGACAATCTGGGCAGAAAATGCATATCACAGATTCTGCTCATTAAAGAACTGAGAAGTTAGCAGTAGGGTAAAAAAGTGAAAGCCTAGTGAAGTGATACTGTGGAAGAAAACAGAAGTTATCAAAGCATTGGAAATGTCAGCTGCCTGCTCTCTCATCTCAGGTGCAATAAAGAATTCTCTAAACAGCTTTGCACCCTGTATCGCTGATATTATTCTGGCCATCTGGAAAATAATGATATTTTAGAATACACTATCAAACTTAACCAAGAAAGAAAGGTCACATTAAAGTTTTTACATAAGTGAAAGTGAGAGAGACTTTAGTCTTCTTTTAAAATATAAATACCAATTTAAAGTTTACCTAACAATTATTTTTTTTTATAGATAATACATTTTAATAGCAACTGATGTCTAGTCAGCTGACTGGGGTATATCGTAAGTTCAGAATCTTAAACATATACTCCTACTTTTTTTTCCCAAGATTTTCAAATATATAGTGATACAAGAATGTTATGCATAGAAGTTAAAACTGTTGCATTCATATTTTTTACAGAATATACATTTTTGTATTCTGTATTTTGTTAGAGATGCTAAAACTTATATTGGCATATGAGATTGTATTATTTGTGTTATGAAGTTTATACCATCTTTTATACCATCATGATTTTAAGCAGAAGATTCCACTTTTAGATACATTTTTGAAGAAAAATAATAGTGACAGGTCCTGCTAATAAGAATCCCAGTCAAGTTTCCTACTGAGCACCAATACTTAGTTGAAGCAAAGTATTACACCACTCCTTGATCTAGAATATGGATTTAGGTGATTGATTATGAATCAGAAATTGCTCAGAAAGCCTCATTTTACTTCTCTCCTCCCGCCCCGTGATGAAATTATTGGAAGTTGAATCAATTAAAAAGGGTTCAACATAACACAGATACTAAATCTTCTTCTCTTTCATCCTGCTAACAAAATGCCTAATATTACTACTCTTAGATGAAAAATGCTATAATCTAATGAATCAGAAGAAGCAGCTGGGACAATGAATGATATATAGTAGTGATATCAAGCTGATTTGGTAGTGATAGTGTTTTATCTGATTTCACAGATGCTTATACCATGGCTGAACGCCAAACCCCTAAAAAACCAAATGCTTATAATGTGTATTTTCTGCATTTATCCAACAATCAACTTAAAATACTTTATATTTCTTACAAGAAAAATCTATTAAAACAATATACAGAGAGACTTTACCCTCTATATGGAAGTATATCATTTCCTCAGACTGAGCACAATAAAAACAAATCTACTCAGTAGTTTAAAGAAGATGCTGGTAAAAAATAATGTTGAATTCTGTAGGAATCTGAAGGGGTCTATAAAGAGACGTTTGGGTATTCTATTTTGGTTTGGAGAAAATATGTGGTGCGTAGATTGTTAACTCTCATTAAAAGATACTGATTTGATATGACTTGGTATAACTGACCACAGAATATTTCTTTAGCAATTTTAAGATAGAGCAAGAATAGTGAAGTCACAACAATAACGTGATAAAGAGATCTTGAATTTAATTAAATATAGCAGAATCTGTACTGCATTTTACTGCATTGTTATGCGGTAAAACACAATGTGCAAAACTGGAGGAGGTGCTGATTTTATACCCTGTAGTCTAGGTGTAAGCATGCACCTGGGAATGGATAATGTGAATTGTTTAGCTTATCAAGTAAGTAAGTAAAAATTATACTAAATGTTAATTTTTAATTGTGGGGATCTTATCCTAAATGTATAGTCTTTACTGGTGCCTTTAACAATATCCCTTTCTTAAAGTTTATCCTTTTTAAAATCTTTTATTTTTTTAAATTGCCAAAGTAGCAATGTCTTTTTTTTTTGTGTGTTTTGCTTTCTGTCACTAGATGCGACCACAGCACTAATTTTTCTCGTCAGGTGCTCCTGGGAATCCTAATACACACATGCACAAAAAAGCAAATGGCACAATGCTATCCACACTTCCAATCAAAAATAAAAAAAAAAAAAATAAAATAGCAGCTTTATGGAAAGATTCAGAACTCTGTCATATCTTCCACACAAAATGTCATTGTTCAGTCTCGACATCCTTGAAGAGATTTTGCATTCTGGTTGACTGTCAGATCTTAAAACTAATGTACATATGCAACAGGTATTTTCATGTCATTGGAGCACACTGCTGTTGCCACCTGAGGATCTAATTACACAGCCTTGGGGACTGCATTATAGAGTCACACAGTCATGTCAGAAATACCTCTCTGATAACTAATGTTTAAATTGTGTTTAAATTTCTCAGTGTGGCTGTTGAGAACAATCTCCATCTCAGTGTTCTCATTAGTGGCAAGTACATTCTTTTCAAGAATTTGGTGGGGTTTTTTGCTCTTTTAAACTCTTAAATTCTTCAATCACTCAAATATACTGAAATGGGGGTAAACCCTCATTTTAAATGCTGAAGTGTTTCTATGATTCTTTCTCCTGTTGTTACAGAAAACAGTGATCCTTCTCTGAAGGATATGGACATTGTATTGGGAAAATATAGTTCTCTTTTTTCAGCCATAGATGATAATGGCAGTGTCAAGTCCCTAGATATTCCATAAGAGATGCCATATTTCTTAACAATACTTTTGGTTTTTTGGTCAGCTGCTACCATGTGCTGCCATATTCCCAGATACCAAAGAAAAAGACACTGGTAAGTACTATTTCTACAGTGTTTTTCTCACACATTATGTCACACTACACAGACAAAGTTTCCAAGTGCATACCTTTAAGTCTCAGGTATAAGTAACTAGTGTGGATTACATTCCAGATACAACTTTTTCTTTTTGTTTTTTCTATTTGTATGTATGCGGTGCACAAATGTTAAGACTTTGCAATCATCTCCCCAACTGATATTAAATCCCACTGAGATAAACACAGCAACTTTTTTTAGTCAAGAAAAAATGTAAATTGATTTTTCTTTTTTTTTGTCAATGTCAGTTATAACTCTGTACCTGATGGACTATCCCTGTTAGAAGAGAAAGTTCTTATAAGAAATTAATGCCGTATGTGAAAGGTCATAGTCGGAGGCTAAGTGTTCTACAGCAAGCCCCTAGGCTTCTTGTTACAGAAGCCCAGAGGAGCAAAAACATGTTCAAGCCAGGAAATAATGGGAAAGTAGAGCTGTGGAGTAAAAAATAATACCCACCTCTGTGTTCTCAAAAGAAGAGACAGGAAGTAAAAAAATACAGAGACAAAAAATCTCTATTGTACAAGATAAAAGTGTATGAGCTGTATCAATGTAAATTATATTGAGCTGTATCAAGTAAGTTATATAAACCCCCAGAAAAACAACTATTTTTATCCCACAAAATGATTATTGGAATATATTATAATTATGAATTAAAGTACAAAAAAAATACTTAAAGATTCCAAAATTATTAAGCACAGTGAAAGCATCTATACAACTTAACCTTGCCCCAAGATGATGTTATGCAATAATCATAGGATTGTTTTTTAACTGTGGTCTTGAGTGAACCTGAGGACTCATTTGACTTGTGAAAACACTGCTTCTAACCCCCTCCCAGTCTGCATGGGCAACAGTGACTAAAATATATCCTAAACCAATAAAATTTGGACTGCTGCGTCAAATAGAGAAATTACTGCTAGCTGATACCTTTCATATGTATTTCATTGCAGATGCAAAAAGCTAACAATGATTTCTTACTCACATGAGCACACTGGGGTTTCTTTTTCAGTTTCCAGACTTGCCGTTTCACACTACCTCTTTTCTCTCATCCTGTCACCCCCAGCACATATCATGACCATTATTTTATGGATTAGAAAACTAGTGTTCAAGGGTGGTTGACACTGCAGCAGTGAATTATCCAAGAGAGAAGGTTGGTTTATATTCCTAACTCCTACAGGAACTTGAGGTGGTTTTGGAATGTGATAGAACATAATCAAGGATATCTGTGCATGACAGCTAGAAACTTGCATACTTTAAATATAATGTCCTAATTCACAGTGAAACAGAAAAGGCAAAGGAATAATGAGGTTGATAACTAAGATTCTTACGTATAAGTAATTTTGCTTACTACTGCAGGTAGTCTATCTGCCATCCTAAGGCTGACAGTAGAACCTGTCATAATTAAATTACTGAAAGTATAAACAGAACAGAAGAGCTGACAGTCAAACTACCAAAAGCCTGTCCACTATTACGGGGCTTTACATTTTATATGCTTTGACCCAACGTCGCTTGGCCTTATGAAATTATGAGATATAGAATCATAGAATCATAGAAGACCAGCTTGGAAAGGGCCTTGAGGATCATCTGGTTCAACCTTTCCTGGCAAAAGCACATTCTAGACTACATGGCCCAGTACCCTGTTCAGACAAACCTTAACAGTGTCTAATGTTAGGGTATCTACTACTTGCTTGGATAGATTATTCCGATGGCTGTTTGTTCTCATGGTGAAAAATTGTTCTCTTGTGTCCAGTCAGGATTCTCAGTAGTAAGTTGTACCATTGCTCCTCAACTTCTTCATGTGACTCCTTGTTGAAAGGGAGTCTCCATCTTCTTAGTAACTATCCTTTAAATACTAGAACATTATGATAAGGTCTCCCTTTAACCTTTTTTTCTCAGGGCTGAACGAACCAGCTCTCTCAGCCTTTCCTCAGGCTTGCCAATACTTTTATCATCTTTGTGGCCCTTCTCTGGACTCTCGCTAGCCCGTCTACCTCATATTTTGTATAGCAGAGAACAAAACTGCATACATAGGTATTTTCTTATCCTTATAAATGTAAAAGACATTATAGTGGCTACTCTGAATGCCATGACGATGTAGGTATGTGGGATATAAAAGCAGACTATGAAATTGTTTATTTCCTAAATACAAGACTAATTTCTATTTACTTCTACTGAGTGTAGGGCATACTTTACAGCTATTAATCTGTACAGTAGTTAGCATTAGTTCTTCAAACTGAAGATAATATAAAAGCTTTTGCTGAAATATAAAACCTTTTTGCTGAATGTCCTGGGTTTAGCAGCAGCAGTCATTTTTTCTCCTTCTTGGTAGCTGGTGCAGTGCCGTATTTTGGCTTTCGGGCTGGGAACAAAGCTGATAAAAATGATGTTTTGGTTTGGCCAAGGCCTTTGTGAGCCTCATGCTCTGCCAGGGAGGAGGGAAGCCAGGAGGAAGTAGAGACAGGACACCTGACCCAAACTGACCAAAGAGGTATTCCATACCACAGCACGTCATGCCCAGGGGGTAATTGGGAGTGAGCCGGAAAGGCTAGAGTGGACTGCAGGGTTGGAGGAGGTATTGGTTGGTGCTTGATCGGGCTGGGGGGGCAATTTATCGGTCGCCTGGTGATGGGGTGTTGTATCCTCTTGCCTTGTTATTTCCTTTATCATTACTATTATTGGTGGTAGCAGCAGTGATTTGTGTTATACCTTAGTTACTAAACTGTTCTTATCTCAACCCGTGGGAGTTGCATTCTTTTTGATTCTCCTCTCCGTCCCTCCGAGAGTAGGGGGAGGGCAAGAAGGGGGGGAGTGAGTTAACAAGCTGTTTGGTTGGGTTAAACCACGACAGTTCTTTTTGGCGCCCAACGTGGGGCACGAGGGGTTGAGATAACAACAGATCTGACCGGATTAATAGTCACTCGTCACAATGCTGATTTATTGGCTCTCAGAGTTGTTCCTCTTGATCTCACAGCTTCAGAATGTTGTAACTTACTTAGAGCCGGTATTTGCTGTGTTAGTGTTTATCAAGTGTGGGGCTTGGGCTAAGGTTCCTGTCTCACTGTACTTTATGGCAATGACTTGTAATACGGGCGGGCTCCAGCAGCAGGGCGGGACGGACGTGGCCGTGGACTGGTCCCTGGCCGTCCGGCTGCTCCTCACCGTCCTGGCCCTCGCCCTCGCCTCCGTCTGCGTGAGGCCGCGGGGAGCCGAGGGGGGGCGGCCCCGGGAGCCGGCGGCTGCTGAAGCGGCCCGGGAGAGCGGCCCCGGGCACCAAGCGGGAGCGGGACCGGAGGCCGCAAGGGAACGGCTGCCGGTGGAGGAGGTCGGGGCGGTCGAGGAGCGGAAGGAGGCGGCTGCCGAGCAGCGGGAGAAGGCGGCGGAGGAGCCGAGCCCCGCGGAGGAGCCGAGCCCCGCGGCCGAGCTCAGCCCCGCGACGGCCGAGAGCATTCCCCGGAAGCCGCCCGCCGAGCCCCAGGAGGACGCAGGAGACCCCGCAGCATTTCCCAGCAAGGCAGAGGAGGAAGAGCTGGACTCAGGAAAAGAGAAGCTGGTGGTGGGAGAGCCGGCAAGCACAGCAGCTACACCAGCCCCAGTGACAAGTACAGCAGCATCGCTTGAGAGTTCTGAAGGTTTTGAATGGCCTTTGGGTACCCTTGGGACCTGCCTGCTGATTGTGATGGGGATCAGCATGTTGGCACACACACAGAGTGTGTTTTACCCACCACCATTTTGTCTGATCTCAAAAGTTAAGCAGAGTCGGGTTTGGGTCTTGTCTGGGGTTAGACAACAATATGGGAGGACCAAGAGGTTTCCCCCAAGGCTGGACAGCCATGAGTGGCAGGGCATGTGGGACAGTATGGGCAAGTATCTAGTCCACTGGGCCCCTCCAGTGCTTTGGAAACATTGGAGATGGAAGGCACCTCTATGGAGTCCCCAGCTACAAGTTGCAGAAACTGCTGAAGGGGACAGTGAATTATTTTGAGCCTGGTGGGCCCATGACACTTAAGGCCATCAGAGCAGAGATGCAACATCGAGATGGACTCATGATCGAGGGGTGGACTTATCAATGGACACTATTGCCCAGGTTATTCATGTGTGTGAACACTGCACACAGCCTCTCCTGCTCTGAAAGACTGTTACAAGAGATGGAGCCTGGCATCATGGACCAGATGGACTCAGCAGCTTTATAGGGACTGGCCCATGCACTACGATAAGAGTGCACTTAGATAAGAGTGATGGTATATTGAAAATGTAGGATCTGAGCATGACATGAATGGTATGGAATAAGGGGTGGATAATGTCCTGGGTTTAGCAGTGGCAGTCATTTTTCTCTTTCTTGGTAGCTGGTGCAGTGCTGTGTTTTGGCTTTCGGGCTGGGAACAAAGCTTATAAAAATGATGTTTTGGTTTGGCCAAGGCCTTTGTGAGCCTCATGCTCTGCCAGGGAGGAGGGAAGCCAGGAGGAAGTAGAGACAGGACACCTGACCCAAACTGACCAAAGAGGTATTCCATACCACAGCATGTCATGCCCAGGGGGTAATTGGGAGTGAGCCGGAAAGGCTAGAGTGGACTGCAGGGTTGGAGGAGGTATCGGTCGGTGCTTGATCGGGCTGGGGGGGCAATTTATCGGTTGCCTGGTGATGGGGTGTTTTATCCTCTTGCCTTGTTATTTCCTTTATCATTACTATTATTGGCGGTAGCAGTAGTGATTTGTGTTATACCTTAGTTACTAAACTGTTCTTATCTCAACCCGTGGGAGTTGCATTCTTTCTGATTCTCCTCTCCGTCCCTCCGAGAGTAGGGGGAGGGCAAGAAGGGGGGGGAGGGGGGTGTGAGTTAACAAGCTGTCTTGGCTGGGGTTAAACCACGACACTGAAATATAAAAAGTTGAAATGGTTCACAATTAAAAAACACCTTCAGTTTCTGAAATAATAATTCTCCCTATTATTATAGGTTGTTCCTAATTACTGTGAATGAATAAAAATTTATTATCCTGTTCAGATGATATGGCAATATTTTTGACACAAACATTTCTCTTCACCCCCCCCCCCCTTTTTTCAATACAATTTTGAAATATCCTTCTTTCAACACTGATAGGAAATTTAAATTTAATCTAGGTTATGAACACCTGGATGAAAGATGGGAAGAGCAGTCATATTGCTAAAGTTAAAAAAATAAATTAGAGACTTGAAAATTAGTTCATACTCTGGAATATGATTCCATATACCAGAATTTATGAAATTTCTTAATTATGAAATTTCTTAATTAGTACATCATTTTCTAATTAAATAGTATGTCTCTAATTCTGTTGCTATTAGAAGAATAAGTGGATGCAAAACCCCCAATGGCTGTTGGAAAACACAATTAAAAGGCATTCAGGATATTTTTGTTATTATTTTGAAGGTGTTCTGTGATGGAAACAAACTTGTCCAGTAATTGATATCTAATTAAGTTTCCAGCCACTATCTTAATTATGAATTGCAACCTCTGTTATGTATACTTTGCTTATATAAATCCTATATATTGCATGGCAACAAGTAGTCTGACTTATAAGTGGGTTTCATCAGACCATTTGTATGTGATTAAAAGCATGAAAGTTGAATATCTTGAATAATTTAGGGCTCTACATGTAGAAGTAAAAGTCAAATTAATGAAAGTGTAGCCCAGAATAATGACCTATCTAGCCTAATACATTTTATAAGGCAGTAAAACTAGTAAAGGTAGACAACTAAGATAGGCAGCATAAAGTGTCTTCCTTATAAAGTCTGTCTTATTAAAATTTTGATTTATCCCATGTTATTTTCCTTAGAAATAAGGCTCAAACCAAAATGAAGTTGTTTCTCTTTCTGTATGAAAAATGAAATCTGCTTAGAATTTCTTTCTCTGCATCATGAGCTTTATCTTTAAAGAGCAGTAATTTGAAAGAATCTGCTAAAAGTGTCCCAAATAAATAATTCTCCTCTGAAAAGTCAACTCATCTCTAAAAGCAAAGTACTCCAAAACCTAGGCTTTTACACCCACGGAAACATTACAAGTTGCTATTAAGATATAAACTACAATATGATTCAGCATGTAACTTGCTCAGTGGGTCATACTGCCTTTTTCTCCATTGAAGCACAACACCTAGTCATGTAAGTGGCAAGTTGTTTTCTTATTTTGATTCCTAAAGAGGTAATTAATATAAATATTTAAACTTCTCCTGAATGTCTTATTTCCTGTATACTGAATGACTTACACGTGGAACTAATTTAAATTTTACCTTTGTCCCTTATTTTTCCAATTCTTAGTACGTTAGATGAGTCAAACTATAGATTTATTTTAAAAAATCATCTTCCCACCACTTCTAAAGCCTTTCTGATAGAGTTGCATGTGACAATGTAATTTCTGTTGACAAGAACTCATGCTATTTTTAGAATAAAGTGTCATACATCAACCTACAAGGTGTCTATGCTCTTTTTCATGTTTAAGCCCCCTGTGTGGTTGATGTGATGCTGTATTTGTCATCAGGTGAACATATTCCCGATGTCTTGGCAGCTAATGAAAGGGTATCTGTTACAACCATCCAGCAGTGGCAGCACTGAGAGTTTGGAAAATACAAAAAAAATCTGAAGTACTACCTGGCAATTTAAATCATCTGATGACATTGAAATAAATGTATAAGCGGGCTCTGTTTCTTTAAGAGAAAACACAAGATAAGCTTTATTTTCCCAGTTTGTCATGGTTATCTCTCTTCCCCTCCTTCCCAGATAACCTCAGAATTTGTAAGGCCTCAAAAAAAAAAAAAAAAATCCTTATTCAAAAAGCATACCACTCACGTCACAGATGATTTAATGTGTCTTTTCCTTACTTATAGAATCATAGAATAATTAGGGTTGGAAAAGACCTTAAGATCATCTAGTTCCAATGTCAGTCTTTTTTGTGCCAACCTAAAGTTTGAAGAACTGGGCTTTAGAGGAAACTTAAAATTTAATTTTCTTCTATTTTGGTTGCCTATTCATGCCACCTACACTACCATCTCCATGACCCTCTCTTCCTAACAACTGAAAGCAACAATGTAGCTACCTTGCACCCTGTCAATAGCTACAGAGAGATGTTTCCCCAATTTATCATCTACATGTTTTTCAGTGACATTTGGACTTTCTTCTCCATAAAAATATGTCAGTTCTGCTGGTGTTCTGCAGCATGAACCTTAAGACACTAGATCTACCATCCTGAACAAGAACTGAAAGTTTAAAATAACAAAATACATTATAGATTATAACATTATAGAGAAATTATAAAAAACAGACAAATGTTCTGCTGTAAAATCGTTGACTATATTTCAGTTCAAATCAGAGGTATACGGAGTGTCTCTTTTTGATTTCAATGTAATATCAGAAATACTGTACTCATGTCTGGAACAGTTTCAGATAAATGGAATACACATCATTTCAGGGGAACGAAAAAAGAAAAAGGGAGACTGTTCATATTTGCACATCAAAACATATTTTTGTCTGTAATCATATATCAAATGAGCTACCAATACAGAAAATGTGTGAAAGCATTTTAATTTTCCATACAAATTGGTCCCTCAAGACAGTGAGTAACCTCCATGTTTTTTTAATACTTCCAGAACAGATCACAAAATATAAATGTGCACAGACAAAACCAGGACGCTAAATTGTTTATTTCATAAGGAAATTCTTAGAAAAAGGCCCTAACGACAAATAAATGCTTTTAGAGGGTAATGTTACTGTTTTATTGCAAAAATGGAAAATTGTTCTTCTTATGAGGGAATATTAACCAGCCTTACTTTAGTAAATGGAGTGAGAAAGACATTCAGGAGAAAAGCAATTTCTTATATACTGTGAATGGAAGTATCTGACTCCCTTCACTGAATATGCATGGAGCCTGATGAATCCGTAAACTTAGCGGCCTGAATTTATGGACCAAAATTGAGTGAGATAAATCATGTCTTCTGTGTTTCTTATAAAGTTTTCTTTCTGCAGTTTCTATCAAGATAGAAAAAAAATATATTGATGAAATTATGACAATGGGAAAATGAGATACAAATAAATGTATAGAAAGACTGTTTTCTGTTTTTTAAACTACTGTTTTAAATAGATACTTGTAGCCTCAAATAGCTTTTACATAAAAATAGGATTAAATGCCAATGTCATTGCATCTCAAAACTGAATGCATTTTATTGCAGAGCCAGGCCTGTCATCACTTTACCTGGTCATTAATAGTGACAAAACTAGGAAATCACTTGCAGGTATAGGGCTTTTTTAGTTAGTTACTTATATCTAAAACTTAAAGGTATGCAAAAAGTCACAGCTGTGAATTACTTTGAAAACTTTTGAAGTTAGAAAAATTGCCAATGAATATTGTATTCTGTCCTTTTGCAATGATTGGTGCTATGAGAAACAACTTGTAAATATAACTATAATTTCATGAATATGAAATGTTTTCTAAGATTCCTGAACCAATTTAATTAATTTTTTTAATTTCATATTTATTTTAAAATTTTACTAATTTCTTAGAAATAATTATGTGAAATCTCACTTTGAGAAACCGTTGTTCAGTGTTTTAATTTGTAATTTAAATATGGTTTTCAGTTGAGATTTTAATGTTTCAGAGTGAGTCCAGTGTAATTTGTATGTAATGCTGCAATGAAGTGTTCTGAGCAGAGTACAAACAAGAAACTTGCGAAAGGGTGCCTAATGGAAGGGACAGATCAGATACTGCAAAATGTAGTCATGTGCCCATCTGGAAAGGCATTTAGTCTTCCTTTTCTATCAATTTACAAACTCGTTTTATCAAATCATTTAAAAGGTACCAAAATATAATCTGGGTTGGGTTTTTTTTGTTTATTCCATTTGCTCCATTCCATTTTTATTGTGTGGCGGTGCTAAGCAATCTCATACCTCATAAGTTCTGACAAGAGATAAGATCATTTAGTATTAGAGAAAGTAGTCACAGGTTTAGGATCTGGAGAAAGGAGAAATAGCATAGATTTATATTTCTTTATCTGAGGCACTGGCATAAGGAACACTGCACTGGCGTTTTAACAGCTGTAGTGGTTAGACAGGAAAAGCAGTAATGAGTTATTAATATAGATCCAATTTAGAACTGGTCTAGAAGACCCATGTGACATCTGCTGAAAATTCAGGTCACTGGGTTGAGCAGCTTCTCAGCTGTGTGAAGCTAAGTATCAGGTCTTATGCATGGCTCAAGCTCTTTAGATCCTTTTCCCCATCAATGAGTTACCCGAGTAAATTCTCGTGAGTATGGCTTCAACTGTAAACAACGAATGACAATATCCCTTTTGTAAAACATGAATATATTCATTATATTCTCACTAGATATTTAGATTTTAGATTTTTGCTTTCAGCTGTGTTGAGGAACCATTTTTCTAAAAAAGGTTAAGATAGGAAAATAGAAGCAGAAGGTGAAAACCAGAATGTTAAAGTATTATTGATGCTTTATATAACGTGCTGATTATTACTTTTTTTGAAATTTGATAAATAGAGCAAAGTCTGCACTTATCTGTAATATAATGGAGTCCTAATGGTATTGTAGAATAATTCATGTGTTGGGAGCTGCTGTAAACCCACATTTATTTAAGGATAAGAACTACCCTTCTTAGAGATAAGGAAAATTAATTGGCCTGGCAAGGTTTGTAGAGCAAAAAGGACAACAGTGCAGATCTCAGAGGCAATAAATAGTCCTTCTATGCACCTTTCATCACAAAAGCAAATCAACAAGCAGCTTCAAGATGCTATTGAATGTGTTATAAATACCAGGAAATGTAGTATTATAGCTACCACTTAGTCCTTGATGAGGATCCTCAAAGTAACTCTATTACTATTACATATTTTTAGGGTGAAGAGACTAAGTCCATGACTTCCATTTTACCAAGTGCGAATCTTGAATTTAGTAAGCCACTGAGTTGCATGTACAAATACGCATATTTCCGTTAAGTACTGCTGTAATGCTGAAGCCAAGCCAGCTGATTACAATAAACTTGTCTTTTCAGCTTATGTTGTTGCTTATACTTTGTACAAAAAGGGGTGGTAAAAACCTCACAAGTCTGTTAGGCACATTTATGTGTTGTATAGTCTTGCTCAGGTGACAATTACCCAGTAAAATACAATGAATTAAAAAAAAATTTCATATTCAATTTCTATAGCTTCTCACATTTAACACGAGTTAACGCCAAATTGTGTATATGGTTAATTTGTTCTGATTATATGATATACACTGGAATTGCTCATGAGCCAGAAAAAAGTTCCAAGTCCGAAAGACCCTGCATGTTATTTGCAAGAAACCAAGTGGGTATATGAGGAAAGGATCTACTTCTAAAGCACAGCATTGATAATTTGGACTTTCAGTTTACCAGCGACTATCACACAGACTTACAAAGCCACTTGTCCATGTAGAGCTCAAAGGCAGAAAACCATAATTGGTATGTAATGACACATTCTGTCCTGCGGGTGATGGTGATGTCATTTTTGTCAAAATAAGACAACAAAGACAACAAAGCTAAAGACTTTGTGCAAGGAGAGTGTTTGCAGGTCTCAGTGAGCAAGTGATGGTACTCACCTTGCTAGTATTAGCTTTGTTCCTTGTTTTTATCAGGCAATTCAGTTAATTTCTTGATGCATGCAAGAGAATAAGATAGTTAATGGAATACAAATCATCAAAGATCAGGGGGAAGCTTGAAGAAATAGTACAGTAATATCTCTCAGCCACCAGCTGTGGAGGCAACTATAAATGATGTAAGGTAGGAGAGAAAAGCATGTTCCCTTTTTTTTAGTGTCAATGTAGTTGAAGACAAAATAACCTACCTGCTGTTTGTGTTTTTCTTCTAATCAGCAGGAGGACCCTGCAGCAGCTGTGTAAAAATGCCAGATGCTGTACATGTGCTTTTTTTTTCCTATTTAATTTTTTGAGTACCCTCTCTGTTTTGCCATTGATTGTTCTCAGTAATTCTGAGACCCTTAAAGCAGTCACCTGTGCAATCACATCTATCTCCATTATCATCTTCTCCCCTCTCTTCTCCTCCTGAGTCCACATTTCTCTGTTTTCTTCCATTTACCTGCTGCTTTAATCCTAGGGCTCTGCTATTACATAGTATCACATTGCATTGTATAATTCAGTAAAGTTCCCACAACTACACCCTTATCCTAATATGAATGTAGGGATTGAGTGTTCAAATCTGGCACATAATCTCATCACACATTGCCGATAGCGTTCACACTTAAAACGTTTGCATTAGACAAAGCTCAGAACTGGACAACTTAATTCTACCAAATGTATCATAGTTTGGATGTAGCATCACTAGAATGTAGTCACTGTATGAATTCTCAGTTTCAAAATATTCACACAAGTTACCTTGATTTATTATTCCACACTTTTCAAGGCTTTGCTTTTCAAAATCACCTAGCTTTCAATATATATTTAAAACTCACAGTCATTATCAAAGTATCTGAATGACTTCCTGGTATATTGATCTTTCACTCCATTAAGTGGCGGGGGGGGATACTTCCTTGAATGCTATGGCATTTATTGTGGCAAATTTGACTGTAAAGTACCTCAATAGCTAAATCTGCTGGTTTCAGAAACATATGAATTATTTTCTATTTTGTGGTATAACATTAACAAATATTGTGGGGTTAGTTTTTTTTGGGGGGGAGGGAGGGAGGGTCACAGGATACACAAACAACCTGAAAACTCTGCATAGATCAGTAATGAAACATTTAATTTATTCTGTGTTTAGTGTAATTATTATGAAATTTATTTGAATAGCCAAAGGAGGGAGTGATTTCACATAAAAACCTGATTGTGAACATTCATTAGAGCATTCCAACTCAGAAATGCAACAGAGGTGTTTAAGATGGTTTATACAGGTAGGACAAATGTCATATATCAAGGGAATAGATGATAATTTGGAATAAAATAATATTGAAAAAAAAATGTTAATTGCTCTTTTAAGAGAGTTGTATGTTGAGCTATGTATCATATAGCTCCCTTGTGAAATAAAAGAAGAGGAAAAAAGCATAGTAAATCAGCTATTAAGCACTTAAAATACTTATTAATCAACATGTCAGCAAATATATGTAAAACGTCTTCACAAGCATTCTATAAAACATTTTTTTTTAATGAAAGGTAGTCTGAAATCCTGTATTCCAAAGAATTAAAAAAAAAAAAAAGAGGACAAAAACCAAGTTGGATTTGCATTTATGATTGCTGGATATTGCTTCAGTAAATATTTAGTAGGATGCTTGCATTCCAGCAGGAGAGATACCTGAAAGTATTACTACGTTTGACATTAAACAAATGGTAAATTGGGACCTGCATGTTCAAATATGCAGTATTTGATTTTGAGCAGTGATTGCAAAAATATTCTATACTAAATGATGTATTAAATATTTTATAGAGACCAAACCTTTGTAAATGTTAACTGAAGTAACATTGAGAATAAAACCTAAATATTGGTTTACCTTTTTTTTTTTTTAAATCCATAGAATGTTTTCCAAAAGACTTGTGCCCTGTAAGTTAGTTAAATAGAAGAAAGTACAATTCGGACTCCCAAGAATCTGAATAAGACAGGAAAATGTCAATTTTTACCCAGGGTTCCAAGTTATGTTTCATTTATGAAAAGTACACATACATTTACTGCTATAATATGCTGTTACCAAGCAGAACGTCTTATAATATTGCAAATTTTGAAGAACCAGAACATGCTGAATTTTTTTCTTGGAGAGTATTTTTGTCTTAAAGAGAAAAGAAACTACAGAAGATAATGTTTATGCCAGGCTTTTCGAATGAGCACATCCCTCATGAAACTTATGGCTTCTGTAAAAAATTATCTCTGACTCATCGTATTGTAATGTGGTACTTATATATAAGCATAAGAAAGTATACTCATGACATGCACATAGTGTTTGATGTAAAGGTTTTAAATTGTTTTTACTTTAGGTCTTTAGTACCAGAGTATTTTGAAACTTCATTCTTTATTTCCCTACCTTAAAATTACTTAGAGTTCAGAGATCTGCATTTTAAAGGACTTTGGTTATATCCTGTTGTTTACCACAAGAAACCCAAAAGCTTTGCATAAAATTTATTAACCAGAGTACTCTGAGGTGTTGACCTAAAATCTGGTTCCAGAACTCTAAAAAGGTACTGTGGAATGAGGAGCAAAACTCGCATAGTGGTGAAGAAAACTTGTGGTCCTGCTCTTTTTCACACCAAAGCAAGCATTACATAGCTGACAAGGTTTATATCCAGATACCTTCCATGTACAATCTTTTTCAACAAAAATGTAATAATTAATCATAACTGCAGTAGATATCAGGTAATTCCCTAAAAATTACTCTGACCAGATACATTGGAGCAGACCACCCTTACGTATAAACCGGTAGAGCACTAGTGTAATCATGGAGCTGTGGGAGTGATCCAGTAAATGAGTCTCTGTTACACAGTGGCTTTGGTGGGCTTGTGGGCTCTGAGATTATGTTTATACCCAGTGCACTTTTATGGTAATATTTTTGCATAGTAGGAGAAGCTTGTTGCTGCTACTGGACTTCTGGTTTTGCATACTATGTTAGAACATAGAAGAAGGGCTGGTAATTTTTCATATGCAGAAGCACTTACAAAAATGTATCTTGCATACATGACTTTTTGATCCTACAGATTTCATCAGACCTCAGACGTGTTTTTCATACTACACGTGGTAGAAGTTATTTTTTTATGAACGTTGTCATGTTTTGCCTTCAGTCACAGATGACTTTCTGTTCCAGATTTCAAACAAGAGTCTACTGCATATGGAACTTCATGTAAACTGCAATTAAAATGCAGAGGCAAAGAATTAGCTTCAGCTATTGAAATAATACAAAGAAACAACAAAAACATCCATGTGGCATTGGCAGATATGGCTCAGAATCAAAGGAATCTGAGTCCTTTAGGAGCAGCAATTGAAGGTCTGGTAGAATTTCATGTGATTTATCAAATGTTTGTGGGAGTCTGATTGTGAGGCAAAGAGAGCTGTGCAGACCACCTGCACAGGATGCATTTAATCTGCAGAGACAGTGGCATTTAGCATTAGCTGACATGCATTGCCACATTCAAGACACATGTATGCTGTCCTGCTGGAGATAACTAGAGCCTCTACTGGTGGATTGGGAGCCAGGCTCTGTTTAGTCTCATATACAGTGATGGAGGGCCTGCAGTCTCAGAGTGAGGTATAGCAGAGTGGAGCCTGAGCACTGAAAAGGCTATACTGGAGAAGCCTAAGGAAGAGCTGAGAAAAAGCCAGCCATTAAACAATGTGGAAAATCCTAGACCTATTAATTCCTTTTCCCTTTTTTATCTCAGTAGATCTATACAAAGTTTATATTGAATGATTTGATTGGTGGCTTGGCTTCACAAGCAAAGATTTGAGAAGGGCTTTAACCATGCTTACTACAAGCACGATGACCAAGGGCATGTGGGATATGCAAATCTGGGAAAAAGGGTGCTGAGGCAGTCAGGAAGTATCCGACCATGACTGTCAACTCCTGAGCTAACTCGAGCTACCCATGCGCTGGTTTGTCTGCATGCAATGGTGGATCTTGCAGCTTCCCATGCACCTTGTCACCTACCGTTTTGACCCTCGCCCGTCTATACAGACAAGTGAGAGTAAGCCCTTCCAGCCTGCGCAGTGGATTTTTTAGGTATTGTTATTAAATGGAGCTATAATGCGAGATTGAATATTGACCCACTGGTAATATGCCAAAGACATGTTATAAAGTAGAGACATGACCCCTGTGTTTTAGGGGGATGTTTTAGAAGGCCTTTCATTCAAATGCTATTTGAAAAGACTTCTGATAGAAAAAGCGGTGAGTACTGCCCCACATTAATGATTCATATTTATACACAATCTCTTAAATAGCTGCTTCCTGTACATTCTTAGAGTGGCCAGAGGTTCCTTCTTTCTCGCAATAGATGCAGTAGGGGAGAATGGAAACTGGAGCACTCAATGACAGAACACTATAGTGAGTCAAACATTGAAATTTAAAGGATTTTATGCAAAATTAGTCTTGAGCTGTGTAGAAAAGATTGTCATTCCTGTTCCTCAGAAACTGCCAAAACATGAAGAAAAGTATTCAAAGGCCTCATCAACCTGGATTCCACCCTGCCTCAGTTCTCTTGAAAAAAATGTTGTCACCACCATGAACTCCTTCCCAAATGTATGTACTTGCAGAATTAATCCAAGTGATGTGTGCAAATGGCATACTTAACTTTGTCAGCATGATCAAAATGAACTATAAGAATCTCACTATTCCATTTTATCCTGTAAGTTGAAGATATGAGCATTACATAGAAAAGCAATCACAAAGTAATATTCATTTCAGAAGTTCAGTTATACAAGTTAACTTTTCAGTTCTCAAAATATTTTGTTTTTAATGTGGTAAATTTAATTAAATCTTTCTAGAATATATATATTCTTTGAGTTCTGAATAAATGAGTCCAAATTGTGGAAGCTTTATGCATGCTGAGCAGCAATTACCACAAAAAAGTAGTTATTTTTCTTTGAATGATGTTATCTTAAACCCAAAATACTATTCAGTGTGATTAAGGTATCAAACTGCTGTAAGTAACTACCAGCTTGTGTTCTTCCTTTCTGTGAGGTATGGTGCATTGCAACATTCCATATTCTTCCAGAATTAACTGAAAAAATATTGTCTATACAAAAAGGTGGATGACTGAAATTATTTATTTGCACACATTTTGTACTTACTTCCCTGATATCTCAGACTCTCTATTGCTTTGCCAAAAGAAAATAAAATCATTCAGAGTGTGTTTATTTAAAGAAAAATCATACAATGCCTAATCCTCACCCAAAAAAAGAGAGAGCTCTATGAGAGTTCTTTAATTAAATTCTAGACTGTAACTGTATGAAATTCTGGTGGTGGAAACGGTCCTTTGTCTAAATGAATTATGGTTTGTAGGTGAGAATGATAAATACTGTTTTTAATAAATTGGTCCACTGGATAAAACTCCTTGATTTTTCTAGTGATTGCTTTATCACTCTGAATGTATAATTTTTAAAACTGTTCAGAACTGTTTTCTTTACATGGCAAAGATAAATTTTTTGTTCATTTGCTTTAAACAGAAGCTCTAATGTTTAAAGTCTATACAATCAATCTAGTTTCAAGAGAAATACAATCCTGTAAAAAAAAAAGACACATAAATGAAAGGGATTTTCTTGTTTGTTTTTAAATGCCATACCTTTCCTTTGTTAGTTATGGTGTGTTTCTGAATATATTTTTCCAATAATTTCTCACTTAATAACATCCTTGTTCACTCTTCCACTGTCCCTCTGGGTCCTAAGGGCAATGGCCTCAGTTTGGTGTGTGTATGGGAGGGGTACAGGAAGTCATCAGTATCTCAAGTCCCTTGCTGGAAAGAAGCATAATATTGATGTCAGCTATTTCCTTTTCTACCTTCTAGGATTCCCTCATGTTTGGTTTCATATATTTAATAGCATTCTTTTGAACTTTCCTCTTGGTCTCTATGTTAAGTCCAAATTTACTGTACTTTGTAGTGTGTTTACATATTGCTAGTTGGCGAATGAATTTGCTCGCTGGTGAATGAAGTTGCTAGCTGGCAAATGAAGTCGCTAAGACGCTGGCCATCATATTTGAAAAATCATGGCAGTCAGGTGAAGTTCCCAATGACTGGTAAAAGGGAAATATAACCCCCATTTTCAAGAAGGGGAAAATGGATGACCCGGGGAATTACAGACCGGTCAGTCTCACCTCTGTGCCTGGCAAAATCTTGGAGCAGATTCTCCTGGAAGGCATGCTAAGGAGCATGAAAATCAGCAAGGTGCTTGGTGACAGCCAGCATGGCTTCACTAAGGGGAAATCCTGCCTGACCAATTTGGTGGCCTTTTATGATGGGGCTACAGAACTGATTGGTGATGCACTCTCTAAGCCTTTCCCAATAACCAATGGTGTGAAACAAGGTTGCGTTCTCGCACCGACCTTATTCACAGTCTTCTTCAGCGATGCTCCAAAGGGCTACAGCAGACCTCGAGGAACAAGATGGCATTTATATTCGATATCGTACCGATGGTAGCCTATTCAATCTAAGGCAACTGAAGGCCCACACTAAGACCCTCAACCATTTTGTCCGTGAACTGCTCTTTGCTGATGATGCCGCCCTTGTTGCCCACACAGAAGCAGCTCTGCAGCGTTTAACATCTTGCTTTGCGGAGGCGGCTGAGGTTTTTGGGATGGAAGTCAGCTTGAAGAAGACAGTAGTCCTCTACCAACCTGCACTGCAAGAAGATTATTGCCATCCCCATATTACCATCAGCGAGTCAGACCTTAAGACAGTTCAGCAGTTCAGCTACCTGGGAAGCATCATTTCCTCGGATGCCACGATCGACAAAGAGATAGACAACAGAATACCAAAGGCATACAGAGCCTTTAGAAAACTCCATAAAAGAGTCTGGTGTAATAAACACCTGAAGAAAAGTACAAAGATCAGTGTCTACAGAGCCATTGTATTGTCTACTCTTTCATATGGGTCTGAATCATGGGTCATCTACCGTCATCACCTGCGACTTCTGGAACGCTTTCATCAGCACTGTCTCTGTACAATTCTAAACATCCATTGGACTGACTATGTGTCTAATGTCACTGTCCTTGAACAGGCAGGGGTCACCAGCATCGAGGCCACATTGCTGAAATTGCAGCTGTGCTGGGCAGGGCACGTCTCTAGAATGAAGGATCACCGCCTCCCCAAGATCGTTTTTTATGGTGAACTTGCCACCGGTAGCCGCAAGAGAGGTGCCCCAAAGAAGAGATATAAGGACTCCCTGAAAAAATACCTTAGCCTTGGCCATATTGACTACCATCAGTGGTCCACCTTGGCCTCCAATCGGGAGACTTGGAGGCATACCATACATAATGCCGCTGACTCCTTTGAGAGTTCACAAAGAACTAGTCTCGAGGAGAAAAGACAGCACAGGAAGAATCGCGCCCCACCTGTACCACACAAGGAGACCTTCTGCTGTGCTTTTTGTAACTGGATTTGCCTGTCCCACATTGGCCTTCTTAGTCATCAGCGCGCTTGTAGTAAGCATGGGTGAAGCCCTTCCCAAATCTTCGCTCGCGAAGTCAAGCCATGAATGAATGAACAGAACTGATGGACAGCGGTACAGCAGTTGATGTCCCACACGACATCTTTGTCTCTAAATTGGAGAGACATCAATTTGATGGATGGACCACTTGGTGGATAAAGAACTGGCTGGATGGTCGCACACAGAGAGTTGTGGTCAATGGCTCAATGTCCAGCTGCAGACCAGTAACGAACGGTGTCCCTCGGGGATCGGCGTTGGGACTGGTCTTATTTAACATCTCCGTTGCTGACATGGACGGGGGGATTGAGTGTGCCCTCAGCAGGTTTGCCAATGACACCAAGCTGTGTGGTTCGGTTGATATGCTGGAGGGAAGGAATGCCATCCAGAGGGACCTTGACTTGCTTGTGAGGTGAGCTGATGCTAACCTCATGAAGTTTAACCATGGCAAGTGCAAGGTCCTACACCTGGGCCGGAGCAATCCCAGGCACAGCTACAGGCTGGGCAGAGAAGAGATTCACAGCAGCCCTGTGAAGGAGGACTGAGGGGTGCTGGTCGATGAGAATATGAACATGAGCCCGCAGTGTGCGCTTGCAGCCCAGAAAGCCAACCGTATCCTTGGCTGCATCAAAAGGAGTGTGACCAGCAGGTCGAAGGAGGTGATCCTACCCCTCTACTCTGCTCTTGTGAGACCTCATCTGGAGTATTGTGTACAGTTCTGATGTCCTCAACATAAAAAGGACATGGGACTGTTGGAGCAAGTCCAGAGGAGGACCATGAGGATGATCAGGGGACTGGAGCACCTCCCGTATGAAGATAGGCTGAGAAAGTTGGGACTGTTCAGCCTGGAGAAGAGAAGGCTGCGTGGAGACCTCATGGCAGCCTTCCAGTATCTGAAGGGGGCCTATAGGGATGCTGGGGATGGACTCTTCATTAGGGAGTGTAGTGATAGGATGAGGGGTAATAGGTTCAGACTTAAACAGGGGAAGTTTACATTGTATATAAGGAAGAAATTCTTTCCTGTTCCCAGTTCTCAGGGCTTTCGCCATCAGACTAACACAACGTTAGTTCGTCAGTTATAACTACCTCATTATAAAAACAGTAGCTGCTTACCACTACTATTCATACAAAACTCTGAACTATTTGTACAAAAAAACCTATTTGTACAAAAAGTCTGAAATAAGTAAACTAATTCAGACACAGCCATTAGGAAAAAAAATTAGAAAAATAAATATGTTGAAAAGAAAAATATTGTTGTCACAGCTAACCCAACGAAAAATAAAGATGCAACTTGCAAGACTGGTTCAGGCAAGTCTGACAAGCCTTCTTTCTGGGGACCAGCAAACTCAGCAGCTTGTTCCTAACAAACGCAGTAAAGTATTACTGGGCTAGAAGACTATGGTAGCTTTCAGTTTACTTCTGCGTAGCAGCTGAGGCATAACGTCCCTCTGTGAACCTGAGACTGGGGAAGTTTCCGGCTTCCATTTCCTGCACTACCACATTTTTATAGATACTATTATTTTTCAAGTAACTAAAATAGAACCTGTAACTCAGAACTATCCTTTCACCCATGCGCAGTGATATAGGGTATTGTGAGTTATTACAGCAAAACAGAATACAGAAGACTTCTGTTCAGCTTCAGTGAATTAAGAATCTTCTTACCTCTGTCATCTCACAGTAGCCTCTTTTTCCTGTATTTTCAGTGAGGATAGCCGGTTCAGCTCCCTTCACCAGGGGTAAAATATTCCTACTTCAGTTGTATCCTCTATGAAATTTTTAAGCAGTCAGACATTGGTTAAATTAAGAGCACATTACCTTCTTACTATTATCTTCTTTGACTAAGAGGACTAAAGCATCTGTTTATGCACAACAATGGTAAATACGCATGTAAAATTATTATTGTTATTATATTTTAAATATGTATTGGTACTTGAGTTTTCAATATATTTATGCATTGGCTGCAATTTCTTTGACCTAAACTGGGGGTCTGCAAAGCATCAGTTGAGCAAGTAATTTCTAATCTTTTACTTTGGAATATTAGACACTTGCTTGTTTCTGAATACAGTTATTCATTATAATACAAGATATATAACCTACATTCCCACAAGAATAAAATAAATAATTTTTTTTTAGAAATCTGTCATTGATTCATCCTAGGAAAATTATTAGACAAGTGTGGTCACATGGTAGAAGGTGCAGGAGATAGTGTAATGCTTGGCAGTAGTACCAAGTTTTCCTGTAACTCCATTTTTATTCATAGCTTTAGATTCTGTGGACAGAAGTGTTCTTCAGTAGAACTCATATTTCTCCCATTAAAATAGCAACTGCTTTTTTTTTTTTTTTTAATTATGACAAAATTACACCTGTTGCTATTTTCAACTGGCAAAGGGGATTAGTGATTGAGTTTGTTACAAACATATTCAAGGTCTAGTTAAAAAAAATCAAAATAGTATTAGACCCCACAATATTTTCAGGTTTTGGTTTGTACTTATACTGGTTCTCGCAAGTGAGAACAGAAATAGAATATGTATTATGTCTAAGACTGGATCACACTGGTGTGGTAGTATGCTAATGAGTTAGATGCACTAAGTGATTATGTTGTAATTTGTTGTTTTTCTTGCACCAATCTACTTGGAGCTTATAAACTTATAAGCTTAAAGATATATATATATATATATGATTCCTTTTTTTTCTTTTTGTTTTGTTTTGTTTTCTTTTTTTAAGTAGAAAAAGCAACAGAGGAAAAGTATACATACATCTTGTTTACTTAGTCTTTCTGTTATTTAGTGATTACATAATAAACTTCAGTTTTCTCGAGCGATCCTTTTCTGATTTATACATTGACTGACTTACTGTAAAACTTGCATAAAATGGCCTTCAGAGACAACTGAAGGTAGGAATGTAGTGAGTTAATCAACCAGTTCTAGTGCACTGTCTCAGTAAGAAACACAGAGATATTTCCAGCAGTAGTAAGGTAAGCAAACAGCTAAGGCGAAATCATCTGTAGAACAGAGGGAGTGCATTTATGGTAAGACAGTAAACCGAGCTGGGAAGGTCTTGAAAATGAGAACAAGACCTTAATATAATGAAAGAGTGAGAATTTCCTTAATAGAACATTAGTTGGGCTAAAAGAAAATGATAACGAAAAGTCTCAGTTTAACCAATATTTTTTTAAGAAGTAGATGACAAAGTGCTTTGTGAAAGGCTTCAGTACTACTAGTGCTGAGAAGTAAAGCTAATTCCAGGCTATATGTCTACTTGTAATATGTGGGCCAGGAAAAAGCTTGCTGTTTCTGGGGCCAAACACATGCACAGTGCCCATTCAAGGCCCTTTCCTGTGTCCCTCACCCCCAACCTGAATGATTTCTGTGATGTTGGCTATTAGCAACAGTATCTTGTACATGTTATTCCTTGAACTGTGCCCCTGAATTGTCTGGGAGCAGACTGCTACTCTAAGACACAATCATGTGAATCAATCACAATACTGAATTCGTGCCTGAGCATAAAGTTATTTTTGAGTGCTGTTTAGTTTTGCTGGTTATAAGCACAGCTTCTAAGACCAGCAGCAGCATTGGAAGAAGAATTAGTTTGGTGGTCCCCTAAGCCCCACTGCAGTGCTGTATTTCCCATGTTCCGGTAATGATTCTCAGTCATTTGACAGCTAGGTCATTTATAAAATACTGGCTTCAGTTCCTCAATCACATGCTGGTTTAGGGTGGTTGCTGTCTCCTTGTTTTTCTGTTGCTTGGTGGTGGTAGCATTCATGGCTTGATTCTGGGAGCGTACTGAGGAAAATGAGGTGCTGGCCTTAACAAAGCAGTTCAAATCCCCCTGAGCATTGTATCTCCACTGGCAACGGGCTGGCACATAGTGAGCTGCTCCAGTGTATCACAGGGTAGTTGTTTTGATTCCTAGCAGAATGTAAAGATGCATTATTGCAGAGTTACACCTAATTTTGTTCATCGATTCTGTTTGTGTTAGCTTTTCTTAACCGTGGTGTAATAGTTACTATTTGCAGACAAAAAAGATAATAGATCAATTCCTAGTTTCACTGAAGTTAATTACAGTTTTACCATTGAGGGCATTAGGACCTCACTCTTTTTTCCCATGATGGAATCATTTCCAGAATCAGAGATACTGACAGTAGAAACTCATTAAAATGTTTTCAACATTTTAAATAATAAAATGTTTTCAACAAAGCTGTTTTCAACAAAGCTTTCTAAGTGTGTTATCTGTATTATTAATGCATCATGCACTATCCCTACAGCTGTAAGCTAGAAACTATACATTGACTAAAATGTATAAGAGAATTAGCCTTTATGGTTTAAAGTTTTATGTCTCAATATATGAAGTAAGCAATCACCTATGAAATTGTGAGAAGAATATGGGCTTGGAGAGCTGAAGCATAGACAGATCTTCTCATCACTTTATAACTGGACTTCTTCAATGAATAGAGATTAAAGTGCAATCTCTTCAAGTGACATTGTAAACACTGATTCTCCTAAATGAATGTTTCAAGGTTTAACAAAATCACTATTTTAAGCAAAGCTAATTAACAAGCAAATAATGTAAGAGTTGAAGACAGAGTAATGAACTATTTTTCCTTGCATTAATGCTAGGGCATAAATTCTTCAGTCTCTTCATTTATCCACCTGGGAACAGAATTATTCTTTAGTTAAAAAGGCACAGCACTAATATTATCCTTTAAACATATCACTGGTATGCCAGATCCTGTTACATTGCATCCAGTGTAGTATCAAATGGTAACGAGTACATATCTTGAACCAGCAATTTGTTTTATGATGTAGCTTAGTAATGTTCTGTCCTTGATGATGTAGATGTCATTCCTTTGCAATACAGTCTTTTCAACAAAAACTCAGTGCCCTTAGATATGCACAACTTTCTATAAATCTGCTTTGATTAGGTGGTGAAGGTAGTAATGTTTGTTGTAATGTTTGATGTCCACTGAAGACTGTATATTCACTTATAATAAAATTCTGCTGATAATAATGAAACAGCCTCTTACTCAAGGTGTAGTAATGAGAAATTAGGCTGTTTAGAACAGGACTTTTTGCCTAAAAGAAGAACACTTCTCGGAACAGAACATGCAGATTAAAACCTCCAGTTCTATGTCCACTTTATGGCTCCATAAAATAAGAATCATCTAGGAAAACAAATTAATTTTAATGAATATTGTGGGAAAATGCTTTTAAAGTAGCTTAAGTAAGATAAGAAAATTTGCTTTTTTCATCCTTAGGTAATCAGTAAGGGCTATGGACCACATTTGATTGAAATGGACATCTATGCAGATGGCAAATCAGGGCTACACTTCTGGAATCACTAGTAATGAGACACTTATCCCAATTTTCTTAACTGGAAGTGAATAAAGATAATGCAGAATAGTGTAATTCTGTATTGTCTTTCTTGCAAGCACCTTCATAGTTTTCCTCCCTCCCAGGTGTTTTGCACTGCATTGCCTGCCTCTGTACTGAGATGATTTTTTTTTTGCTGCACAGCCATATTAATGTTCAGAATTAGGCAGTGTCTTCCATAAGAAACCAAAGCTATCTTGAGTTTGGAAGTCAGGATTTAGAAAGCCTTTAGGTAAGGATCTTAAAAATAACTTAACAAGTCCTGCTGAAAAGTTATTTAAGCATGCTGGGAAATTGCCTCTTTATCAATTATGCTTAAGAATTTTAATAACATTCCACGCTGCTTGTGATTGCACACACAAGATGAAAGATGAGCTAGCTATTGAAAAGAGGTAAATCAACTGGAAGTGTAAATCAGTAAGGTAATTAAAATGCTGATTTACAGTAGCACTCTATACTATGATAGAGGCTCTTCTGCCATGCACTTACTCTTGGTGAAAAGGTCAGTTTTCTACTTTCTGAAGCACCTAAAATGTTTTTATTTTGATAATGATTGGGAATGTCAGCCATCATATTCTTGGTTTCTTATGCTTTTCTCTCTTTAATTGGTACAGAAAATACTAATGGATTTATTCACCTACTTAAACAATGTCTGGTGCCATTGGTTCACAGTAGCATGTCAAAATTATTTAAACACAGCTGGGAGATAAAACACAGGACCTAAGAAAAACCTATGCTTCCTGGAATAGCAACTGGATGCTAGGTATAATGTGGGTAGGCATACCAAGTTGCACTGGACAACAGAATACTGCTATCAAATATCTTGGTTAAACCGATCATAGCCTAGTTCAGAAATAACAAAATATGAGTTATTAGCACTGATTCTCCTTTGACCACTCTCTTTTTAGGCACATTTGAGCAGTTGAATTAATAATTTTTATAACAAAAAAATATGCTTTTTTCTCTAACAGTTTTCTTAGTGTGGATGAAAATACTGTTGATTGAAATAGTATCATAGAATAGTTAGCTTTTATTTCAATTTGTATGTCATTCTCATATTACCTAGCCTTAAATAAAAAGAAATAGCTATGTTTCTCTTGCCTTGTCTATTGAAAATGAGCATTCTGTGCTCTGACACCGCCTCACCAAGTGACTATTTCTAAAGTTTATTTTGTATCTTTATCTGTGGTTCTGAAGTTTGGGATCAAGTTTGGCTGAAACTCCTTATGCAGCAAAACCTCACTGAAACTTTTCTGAGAGATCTAATTAATATTTTTCCTATAGCTTACGTTTAATTTCATGAATGTCCTCTGGCTTTTTCATGCATCCTAGCTCATAGTATATTATTTTCTTATCTTGTAATTTTATCTTAGAACTCAGGTTCAGCTTTACTCTTATGTATAAATTAATCCTGAAGAAATGTCTGATGGTATGCTCGTATCTCCATTTAAATTACTATCACTCTTTCTTACAAGCTTTTCAAAAATCTATAAGTTTTCTTTGTGAGAATTTTTCCTTCCTGAATCTCTTACAATTATTGTTCATTGCACTATCTTCTACAAACATTCCCTCCATTTCCGCCAGAATGTTATCTTCTAGTGAAAACTTTCCTTTAGCTTTCCTTTCCCACGTAAGTAAGATCTTCTCACCTTACTCTTGTTTTTATTTTGCTTCTGCGTAGATAGTAGATCTCTGGTATGCCTCTGCCTTTCTGGTGTTTTTTAGTTCACTTTTTTTCTGTTGTGGATCTCTTCATCAGGACGGTACTCCTGGGTGGATTTTTGTTGACCCAAACACTTTTTGTTAAACTATGCAGGATATGGCTATTCAAGGAAATAAATTTCTCTGCATAGGTATAAATAATTTTCTAGTTCCTTTTCTAATTGAAGTGTTCCTGGATTTTTTGTTTGTTTGTTTGTTTTTTCTTGGCTGACTTGTCCAGATGGCAATATGCTTTTTGAGAACTCCATAGTCATTCACACAAGTGTAAAGATAATATCCCTCATCAGGAGCAGTACCCTGAAGAAAGGGAATGTATAGATTAACTACAGATTACCATACCATTGCAGAAGATCAAGCTGTAGTTTGCTCACACAAATATTTTACTGACTTTCAAGTTAACTTAAGACTTTTTTTTTTTTCATCGCTTTAAGATAACCAAACACTGACTTGATAATTTCTACTCAGGAGTTGGGATAAATGCAGCACTTGGAATTGGTAGGTCAATGCAAGAAAATGTACCAGATATCACCTTTTCCCTTTAATACTCCTTATGTCATCTCTGTGCTACTTAATAGATGACCTCTTTTGAGTGTTGTTTCTGTAGTTGGCTTTGTTGGCATTAAGGGTCTTTGCCCTGCTGTTCTCAGTTACATTCCAGTTAAGGATTTTGGCCAGTAAATGTGAATAATTTTGCAAAAAATAAGTACTAGTTAAAAATCAGACTACAAAGTTGTAGTGGAATAAGTACAAGAACTAAAAATTAGCTTCAGAAAGTTTGGTCAAGGTAGTTATGATGTCATAATTTTCTTTCTGTTGCACATGCCCAGACTTCCATAATCTCTTTCTAATATTCTTCATGAACAAGCTTTTTCTTCTTTCTGTTTTCTGATTTTCATTTTGAAGTTGCATTAAGCAATTTTGTCAAACACTAATGATGATCTGAAAGCTTTAGGCACTGCAGATTTATAAGACACACTCGTATGAAACACAGCAGCGAAAAATACTTACAACCCACATTTTCGTCATGTTTGTTTTCCTTCTAACTGAACTGGCAAGATGGTAATGCAGGTTAAATGCCTTCTCTAATTCTGAGTGTGATATTTTTTTATTCAGTAGTAATGTCAGAAAATAGATCAAGGATTAGCAAGTTCTGTATTTAAGTTCTGCTTTTAAAATATCATACAAACATTTAAATGTTTAAAATTTGAACACTCTGATGAGTAAATGTACGCTATTTTCAGAAAGGTAGAGTAGAAAGGGTATCCATGGATTGAGTGGCAATTCCCCTCATTTACCCCATAACCATGAAACAAGGATGGCTTTTCCATCCCTAATAGATGCTATTTCTTGTAACCTCTACGAAGGTTTGAAAGACATTTAATCCAGTCGACAATTTAATCTTGCCATAGGTTCCTGTTCTACACTGCCTAGTTGCCATTTAGGTTTTTACCATAGTATTCAGAGTTCTAGTAATTCGTACCCATTTTTTTCCTACCTACAGACATGTTTGAATGAAATAGTAGAGTTCTACTGCATACTTTCTTGTGATTTATTTTTAAAAAAAAAAAAAGAGAGACAGACATAAAAACAAGTCACATGCTGAGAACTCATTCTTTTGTCTCAATGTACATCTATATATGTTATGTCTCTGAACCTGCAGTTTTCTTTGGTTTGGGTTTGGGTTTAGGTTTTTTGGTTTTGTTTTTTTTTTGTTGTTTTTTTTTTTTTTTTTGTCGTTTGTTTGGGTTTTTTGTTTGGTTTTAGTGGGTTTTATTTTGTTTTTGTTTTGGTGTTTTGTTTTTTTTTCCCCCTGAGGTAGGAAACTAAAAAGGAAAAAAAAAAAAAAAAGGAAGGAAGACTGTATTAAACTTCTGTATTTTAATTCTCAGTTGGATTAGGAAATTGACTGGTTTGGAATTCTTTGCTTTTTTTTCCTAAGCTTTTAAAGGGCTCAAATGAAAACACTTGTTTTGCCCAGTTTGACAGTCTGCATTTGAATCAATTTCCAAAATGTGGATGTCATCTGTGGAGGCTATGGATCTGCTCTGCTCCTAATTGCCATTGCAGGAAGGCACAGTGAATCCCAAGGTATACTTGCAAAAGTTATATATCTGTGTTAGGCACACTCTGACATCTAGTGGAAGGTGTCCCTGCCCATGGCAAGGGACTTTGGAACAAGGTGATCTTTAAGGAGCCTTCCACCTCTAACCAATCTATGATTCTGCAGTTCTATGATCTCAAATAGCCCAGGATACTTTAGGAAAGTAATTGAGCTGCTGATCTCCATAAGTAGTTGGATCTTCAACACCAAACTCACATAGACGCCTACCTGACCTTGATATTACCTCTAACCTATGATACTACGTAATGAAACATACTTTTTCAGGTGTCTCAAACTTTTATTAAATTCTGTTTTCTTACTCCCATGAAGTAATACCTGAGTTACTAGTTCAACAAAGCAATTAGACATATATCTAAATTAATCTTTCTTACTAATGCATTTATTCATATGCCACTCAGAAAGTATGTGCTTAGGGCTAAGCACTTAGAAACTTTGCCAGATGTAATTAGACTGTGCATGTAATTCTGTGAAACAAGTAGAATAAATTGTGTGATTAAATACTGCAAAAATTGAGCAAGGGTAGCCACGCTGCTACCTTGAGAAAATAAACACAAACCCAAACCCCAAATCCCCAAAACCTGGGACAAACCCTTTTTTATGTGGAACTTGACTTAAATGGCCATATTCCTTTGAAGACCATCCCCCTTTTTATAGCAAAAAGATATAGTCCATATTTAAATGTGATCCTGCCACCAGGTTTCTTGTGTAATAAAAGCAGATCATTATGCAGATCTGAACAGGCTTTATGGCTTTTCTGTCTTTTCACAGCAAGATAGTCTTCAACTCATCAACAGTCCACCAAGGCCAAGGATTTATAGTCCTAATACCTTAAATGACCTCATTTCATGTTATAGGTCACTTAATTTTTAGTGTTCTTCCTAAAAATTCTGAGGAAAACATTATATTATGTACACGTCTTTAATGTCACTGAATTGGCTTAAGAGCAAACCTTGACACATATGTTACCAGATTAGAAGTCAATACCTACGCTAAATTGAATGGTGAGCATACTTCTTCCTTCTTAAGAAAAGGAATAAAGTAATTTTACACAAAACAAAAACCAGAGCATTCTTTGAACATTAAAACATTACATACACCTGCTCTAGTTCACTCTACTAGAGAAAGGATGATTAAGAGTACCCACCTACTACTGAGCAGTTTACTTATTTACTAGCTTGCATGAAACATGTTTTTGTGAATTGCCATGTCTTCATATCTTTCTTTGGTAAACACATAGTTTATTAAACTTGATACAGTGTGATGAAGGACATATTTAAGAAAGAGCATTTCAAGGAATGGAGAAATTTGTCATATATCTTAACTTCAGGACTTTGAACTGGTAAGTCAGTAGTACGTTTGTGTATCCCTACATAGTCTTTCCTTTTCTTTTGCTGTTTAACTGATACACAGATCATTGCAGACACAGCTGAGCATTAACTTCAATTCCAAGCTGTAGATACGTGTGCTAGAATTAAATCCTATTAACTTTAAAATTTATGGGACTTTAGACATGCACTGCCCTGGTTCTTTTTTCTGCCATGTGAAACTAACCCATTATATGAGGTGTAGTCATAAGCCTTCTATCTAATTTCTATTGTTTAAAAATGGGAAGCCAGGTGGTCAACAAAAGGATAGGCAACTGCCAGGTCTGCCAGCCTGCATGAAAAAGGGGCTAAAGAAGAGAGAAATGACAACATCTTATGATAAGAAAGGCATAGATTAAATCAAGGAGCCACCTGAGCTGATGAGGCAATAAAGGTTTGAAGGGCAACTGAAGAGGCAACTGAAGGGGTGCAAAAGGGAAAAGCTGGTGTCAGTAGCAATGAAAGGGAAGAGAATGCGATCCCAACATCATGATTCAAACTACATTTGAGACACTCCATATACATTCACAGATAGAAAGACAAATGGGAAATTCTAGAGCAGGTATAGAAAATATGTATTTCTTCCCTTAAGAGCATATTTAGCTATTATACCGAATTATGAAAAAGAAAGGTGCAATAAAAAGGGCAATTTCCCTAGCTTGTCTAAACCAGAACAGTTTTGCTGAAGACAAAGAAACATTCTTACTCCAGCTTCAGAGAGAGGTTGAAAATTTAAACTATAAAGCTGAGAATTTGGGATTATAAACAGTATGTTTTCAGAGATCTATTAGTGCCAAAAGCCATGCATAGTCATAACCATAATGAGTAACTGCATAACTACTTAAATTGAAAAATTACATTAAAACCTAAAACTTAATGATTTCATAATGCAAAAAATGCCAAAGATAAAAATTCAGAAAGTGGAAGCACATGATAATGATTATGTAAATTAACCTAGTTAGCACTTAGTTTAGGAATGAATGCACATTCTATGTGCTATATATTGTTGCATCACAGTTTGTTCAATGAATTTGCTTTCTAATTTTCAAATTTTGAAATGCAATATGTAATTATACTTAATATCTTCTACTTAGCTGTTGCTTTAACTAAGACCAGATGGACTACAATCAGATTTCAAAAGGGAACATTTAGCACTTTTGAAATTAAACTAGCTATTCTAATTTTTCACGAAAGTGATAAAAAAAGAAATACGGGGGATGAAACATACCAGTGTTGGAAAAACCACAACACATTTAAAAGGGAAAAAGAGGCCCTTTCACAATGCCCTCAGGAGAACTGAAATCTTAAAAAAAAGTAGAACCCAAACCAAACTTTTCTATTGATATAGAAGATAAATAAACAAAAGGTGCAATAAAAACCAGAATAACTTCTTTTTTCCTTCTTTTGTATAATTTTTTTTAATAGAGCACTCCTGTACTGCTTGCTATTTCTTTCTTTTTTTCTTTTCTTTTTTTTTTTTTTTTTTAAAGTGCAATTAAGGAAACAGAAAATACAGGTGCTAGAATGAACCATTCCCTACTTGTGCACTGTTTAACATGCATACAGTTTCTGAAGGTAAGGTGACCTTGTAGTCCTCTTACATTTTTTATTTCCACAGTGGTGCACCTCTGTTAATGAAGATGATATAGGAAAAGAAATGGCGGGGACGAAGTGGGGAAGCAAAGAAACAGTGGCTTGTATACCTCTCACATTTGCCAAAGTATATAATGTTGAGTCCAATCACTATCTGCCTTTATATGTGACTTAATCTAACAATGGTTTTTTTTACAATCATTTTGTTCTTATTTTACTCTGTCTGTTCAGTCTCCTGTAAAAGTGGTTTATTCTGGTAGATACAGATGAGTTTAAAAGCAAAAAGCCACTGTATCACCCTTTCAAATTCCTACTGAAGAGAGATCATGTGGAGAAAAAGATGAAAGATTCATATAGGAAGAAAAAAAGTCAAAACCAAAAAAAAGTGGCTTTGCAGTAAGAAAGTTCATGTAAGAAATGGAACTCTTACTGCTTTTTTGCCTGCTTTGTTTATACATATTGTAGTAAAAAACAGCTGGACAGGTGGTAGAATTTATGCAAAGTGTTGCAGTTGAGGGCAGTTCACACAACTTTCAGATGCAAACATTTCACGCAACTTTCAGATACAAACAACATTCCTGTACCTTCAGGCTGATTAAGCATGATAAGCTTTTGGCAATGATATGTATCTACATTATCTATATTTAACCATCTATATGTAAATATAAAAATCAGATTTACAATTGGCTAATTGTAGATAGTTCTTTATCTAATAAAAGGAATATTATGTTTCATATTTGAAGCAGCTAAGTATTGTGTGAGTTTGATTTTTGGACTTCATGCTACAGAATTATCTCTGGTTAATTTGGACCATAGAATCATAGAATGATTTGTGTTGGAAGGGACCTTAAAGACCATCTAGTTCGAACCCTCCTGCCATGGGCAGACACATTCCACTAGACCAGGTTTCTCAAAGCCCTGTCCAGCTTGGCCTGGGATGGAGCATCCACAAATTCTCTGAGTAACTTGCGCCAGTGTCTCACCACCCTCACAGGGAAGAATTTCTTCCTCATATCTAATCTAAATCTACTCTATGTCATCTTAAAGCCATTCCCCCTTGTCTTGTCTCTACATACACTTGTGGTGAGATGGGCTGTTGAATAAAACCTTGTCACAGTAATTCAACTTACCAATTTTTTACTTGGAACTTTCTTTAGCTTGCTATTAAGCAAGCATTGTTAAAGAACTTAACAGTTTTACTTTATTTATAGACAGACTCAGTCATTCTAGCATTTTTGTTTAGTTTTAATGTCTTCTAAAGTGCTCTACTATTCTTCAAGTATTTGCTTCTTTTCCAAGCTTTCCTGTTAACAAAAGTATTACACTTGAATGATCCAAGTAGATTTTGTTTTGCTTACCCTTCAAAAAGCAATGCTTTGTATTTGATCTATGGTTAAATATTGACTAAGATGACAGCAAGGCCTAAGTAGAGGCAATTTGATTCTAGGTCTTATTAATTAATATTGCTAATTGTTTCCAGCATTAACATCACCTCTGTTCTATGACATGTCTTGGAACTCATTATCCATTATCCACAGCTTTTTCATAACCCATATAATTTTAAACCAGTGAGGCTGTTTGCACAAGCAAAAATCTGCTAGATCAAGCCTGAGATTTTTCAGTGAGCTGTAGTGATATATCAGCATGTCTTGAAAATAAAAAACAACCAAAAAACCCCAAACGCAATTACAAATAAAGCCTCAAGCTGACCCAGACAATAAAGATATTTTTGAATTTAAAAACAATTATTAGCTAACACTAAGAGATTAATCTAGATTTTTTTAACTCTGGTAAGAAACGCAAATTTTGTTTAAATAATATTCAGCATAAATTTCCTTCCTGTGATTATGTAGCCTCATTGGTGTGGAATTAGAATAATTTGTTAACACAGTTTAGAATGCAGTACAAGATATTAATTTTTAGCCTATTTTTAAACTTAGCTCGGAATTGTTATTTTGATATGTGATCCTGAGTTTCTGAAATTCTAACTGTATAGATCTAACTGCTTGTATTAATTTACTTTAAAGTAAGTCTATGGAAGACAACATAGACTTGGTTATCTAACTTTAATAAGTCTAATGTTTAAGAGGAATCTTTTTCTTGATGTGTGCATGGCCAAGCAGGGAATCATTAAGACTGAAATCTTGTGACATTATATGTAGCCTGAAAAAGAACTTAGGAGAAAGGATCATTCTAGCAGTCCAAAGAGGGCATTCACCACCCCTCTTTTTGAAGCTGAGCCACTCCACACTTGCAAACACAAGAATCTGAGGAGGTGATTCAAACCATACAAACAGTGACCTAGTGAGCCCAGTGCATATTTTATTAGGGTTTCACTGACAAGTGCAAACTCATTAGAGGTGACACACACAGTGTCATAAAAGTGTGTCTGCTCCGCTTATGATACCTTCTTGAAAGACGGGAAAGAGCATTAATAAAAATACTAGGATGGGTGGTGAGGAAGGCTGAAAAACTGAATCACTGAATATCAGATTGGTCGAAGTCAGCAAACACCTTTGGAAATTGCTTCAGCCACTCCCTACTGGAATCAAGGCATGGTCATCTACCACAGATTGCCCAGGGACAGTCTTCAATCAGGTTTTGTATATCTTCAGAGACACCACAACTTCCCTGGGAATCCTCTCCCAGTGTTCAACCCCCCTCACAGTAAACAACTGTTTTCTTATGTTCAACCAGAATATCATGTGTTTCAATTTATGCAGATTGCCTCTTGGCACCACTGAGAGGAGTCTGACTCTCTCCACTTCCCTGAGCCTCTCTTTTCCAGGCTGAACAGTCCCACCCCTCTCCATTTCTTACATAAAAGATACTCCAGTCCCTTAATCATTTTTGTGCCCTTTCATTGGAGTCACTACAGTAACTCTGTATCTTTTTCTAGATTTTCATCATTGTTAGTTTCTCATGCAAGCCTTACATTCTGAATTTTTACCTAGATCATTCATAACTTTCCTATTGCAGTGGGATAAGGTCTAACCCTGAGATGACCGCTCAAATAAATGAGACCCAGAGTATGCCTATGCAGCTTGCCTGTTTAGGTTACACTGGTATACATATGGGAAGGAAAGAAAAAAGGAAGCACAGATGACCCTAGCTGTCATGTAACTCTTAACAACCTTATATTTGCTTCATCCAGTTGGGAGCTGTGCCGTTAGCTACATAACAAATGCAAATTATCCCTACATATGAGCACACCCTGGATCCATGGTAGAGATATAAAATGGACCAGAAGAGCTGGAGCCTTAATTTTCACAACTGTGAAGTGTGTGCTCATTGTAGCATAGAAATCACTAACTAGCTGCTGTACTCATACTGCTTAGCAAATAAATTTGTGACTTTGTGACACGGATTACTTTGATTTTGTTCTTATGGCTGCAGCACCCAAATTCTCCCATGTCAGACCGGCTTCATGCTTTACATAAGACCATCACTGAATAAAAGGTAGGAATGAGATCACTGTGCAGGCCTATCCAGAAACTTAGCAACATTCATTAATTTCAATGGCTAATACATATTAATTATGACTATCGAAATTAAAATAAACCCAAACATATTATGACAAAGAAACAAATTTTTCAAATTACATACAGTTGATATTTTTTTTGCTTTTCCAAAGGTAATATTTTCAAATACTGTTTCAATACTTGTGACATTAAATATTTAATATTCCCTTTTTGTTTAAGACAAAAAAAAAAAAGAAGGGAAATAAAAATTCCCTTCAGCTATTCAAATAGCAAAATCCAGGTGGTTTTGACCTTAATGTATTGCTATTACAAAGTCTCTGGAGTTAAGGGAATAATTCTTTGCAATAAGGGGAAGAGTAGGTGTATTGTTATGAGGAAATGGTGGATGGGCAAAGAAGTGCAAAGATGCATACTAATAGAGTTTTGTTTTTATCTTCAATTTATACTGCATAACTGAGGACATCTACTCCTCAAGAAATCAGCATTAATATTACTGTCACATAGGGACTGATCAACCTTCCACAGGAGTGGAAAGTTAAAGATCTTTTAATTTATTTTTTTTTTTACTTTTTTTCTGCTGTGGGATTTTAAACTGTGGAGGTTTTTTATACTAGCTGAAGGACTTTTGACCTTCATGAATTAATGAATTATAGATAAAAATGAAATGAGAGGAAAGTAGTAAAGATCATATCATCTGGAGAGACTATGAAAGTTGTACTTTCAGAGGCATTCCCTGTTGAAGATACAGTATTCAGAAGTCCATTTACAATAGGAAAATACTGTGATTGCCAAAAGCAGATGTTCAGCTGATATTCAGGCATCAAATCATAAATCATAATAGAAAATATATGAACTATTGGTTATAAATTTATTATTTTAATATGTGAACTGTATGCTACCTGTAGAAGATCTTGATGGTTATCTACCCCAGGTTTTCTGTTCTAATTACTTCATCTAAAGCCTGTAAAAAATAAAATTGCTCCTTTCAGATCATCTGAGTAGTTTGCATTATTCATGACAGTAAACATTTAATTAAAATTATTTGGCAATTACATGTGTATTTGGGTTTGTCTTTCAAAACAGAGGATGCAAGCACACCTAGCCTCCACTTTGCACTTGTAGGATATGTGCTAATATACAATATCATATGAATATTCTAGAAACATAAGAAGTTATTTTATTAGGAGAAAATTCCAGTCATCTTTATCTTTTACAAAAGAGATTTTTGAATTTTACTTTTGTTGTAAGATCTCATATATTCTTCACTACATATATAAATGTAAGCAGCAGTTAGATTGCTAATACGTTAATTTTTATACATCACTGATGCTCTTTATTTGAAGTTCATTAGAATTTATATTCCTTTGTTTTGGAAACACATGTATTTATTAACACATTTACAGAATTACATTACTAAAAACACCTCATTTTTTGCGAACAAAATAATTTCAGTTTAGGCTAAACATGAAACAAATTGACAGAAGAAGAATAATTTTCAAGTTTTTCTTGTATCAAGTAAAGTAACTGCTAAAGAAAATGAGCATTGTCATCAGTAGAAACTGGCTTTGAATTAGCTTTAATATTTCAAAGTTTTCAATTAAGCCCTGCTTTCCCATAGGTCTCCTTTTCCATTTAAGTGGTGATGAACAATCTAGATGAGTGAGCATAACTTATTATTGGATTTATTGATAGTAAGAAGGCTTAAAGAAGAATAAGGTAAAATACAGTGTGAGTAGATTAAGTGCTAAAACCCCCAAATCTCTCTCTCAAAAACCAACCCAAAATTGCAGAGCACAATAGTAACTTAACTGGATATACTTCAAAGAGAAATGCTGAAAAGCACACCATACGTATTATATGCTCTAGCCACTAAATTATATGAAAGATGAACATATATTTACTTTTAAGAATATTTTTAGTAGCTGTTTGTTGCTCTATTGATATAAATAATTCTAAAATTTTTAAAGCTGATTAAATTAGATAACACCTATGAGACTTCATGACAAACAAGTGGGAGACCACTTAAAGTTGATGAGAATTACAATATTGAGGAAGAATTTCATGAGGGACTTTAGATTCCCTCGGATTGACTAGCAAATAGAGTAGTCTTTTAAATAATTGAAAGAAGTAAAATAGGAAGGAAAATTTTAAGAGCTAGTACTGTAAAGGAGATTTATTTTATCTGGACTAGTTTTATAAAACATGTTTACTACAAAACATTGATGAGCTATAACTAAAAATGTTTACCATTTCACCTTGAAAGTAACTTTTAAAGTAAATATAACATTAGTGAACAGAATCACTTAGCTTTCTTAGATTCACTGTCTGTCAACCCATACTTTAGATGCACTTGTATCTAAAGGAAAAGGTAAAACTGTTAAAAAGCTATTTTGTGTACATGTAGAACTCTCCACAGCAGAATAAAAAGCAGAGTTGTGATTGATATAACTGTGAACAAATCACATGAAGAAAATAAGTTACATGAAAGAATGTTGGGTGAAACCTTCATCAGATATACAGTCAGAATTCTGCTGAATTATTGTTACCAGGCAAGTTTATTTTATTATAACATTTTGCTGTAATTAGGCAGTTGATCAATAGGTGAAACAGGTGTGATACTCTGTTGGATCTGTTACTTACAAAGAAGATACCTTTACAGATATGAAGGCTGAGGGCAGCCTTGGCAGTTGTAACCATGATATTAGGGAGTTTAAAATTCTGAAAGCGAAAAAGTTTAATAGTAGAAGCACAGCCCTGGAATTCAGGAGAGTAGTTTTCAGCTTCCTGTGGGAATTTCAGTTTGTTTGGCAAGATCCATTGCAAAACTGTATTGGAGAGCAGTGGGGCCCAGAAGCTATTTGCTTATGAAAGATATCCTCCTAACAGCACAAGGACAATCCATTCCAATGTGCAGAAAGTTGAACAAATTCAACAGGCAGCCAGCATGGATGAACAGGTAACTTCTCACAGAGCTCAAGATTAAAAATTAAATCTCTGTATTATCCAATTAAAAGATAATGAAAAATAACAAAAATGGTTTTAAACTTCAAACAATGACTTGAAATATGCTGAATTATAATTCCAGATTTTCTTTTTAATCTAACTTTAAATGCCAATTCTTTTCAAGACATTTTTAGATATTGAGTAATTCTTAGACAATCTCAAAAAGGGCAAAGTTCTTGTATGCATATTAATAAAAAATACAAAAATATCAGTGTTGTGGTTTAAGTCCAACTGGAAACCCAGAACCACGCCACCACTCACTCACTCCCTCCCCTTACAACCCCTGCTCCCAGAGGGATGGGGAGGAGAATCGAAAGAATGTAACTCCCAAGGGTTGAGATAAGAACAGTCCAGTAACTAAGGTATAACACAAAACCACTACTACTGCCACCAATAATAACAATAAGGGAAATAACAAGGGAAGAGAATATAACTGCTCTCCACCCGCCGACCAATACCCAGCCTGACCGAGCAGTGATCTAGCCCTTCTGGGTAACTGCTCACAGTTTATATAGTGGGCATGACATGCTGTGGTATGGAATACCTCTTTGGCTCGTTCGGGTCAGGTGTCCTGTCTCTGCTTCCTCACAGCTTCCCCTCCTCCCTGGCAGAGCATGAGACTCAGAAAGTCCATGGTCAGAGTAAACATTACTGAGCAGCAACTAAAAACATCGGTGTTATCAGCACTGTTCCCAGGCTGAAAGTCAAAACCACAGCACTGCACCAGCTACTAAGAAGGAGAAAAATGACTGCTACTGCTGAACCCAGGACAATCAGGCAAGATTGTTCTGTGCAAACTAGCTCATATAGTGAACACTTAAAGTGTGTTATTAATCCCGTAGTGGAAAATGGATAATATCCAAAGGTTATTAGAATATATGATGAAAAAACTGTATAGCTATAAGTGAAGGCTTTGCACTGTGATTATATTTGGAAATAAGTGTCCTAAGGACTTTGTCAGATATAGAGTACATTTAGATTTTTTTGTTCTTGATGTCCAGTAAAAAATCTGTCCTCTGTGACTGTTCTGGTCCTGTTTTAATTCTATTATATTTTAGTCCTGTATGCACACTATGGCAAATTTCTCAATTTGATTACATCTAGTATGAAGAAAGGCTTTCATATTCTTCATTATTTATTTTAATTGAAACACCCAGTAAATAAATTTGCACTTCCCTAAAGTGATAATAGTTCATTTGGCAGCCAATATTTTATATGTGCAGTTAAGACATTTTCCTCTATTGTCCTCTTTGCATTTATTGATATGGAATTTCATTTTCATTGTGCACTGTTTCAAAATAGTGGGATTTTTTTAAAACATCTCTGTGATCACGTGTCTTGAATAATTAAAGATTACCAGCAAACTCAGCAGTCTTTGCTTTATAGAACATTTATAAGTATATTGAGCAGCACAGTTTCCAGAGAGCTGCAATGGTCAGTTCCCTCTAGAGTGAAAACTTCCATTTTTCTCTACCCTCTACTCTGCTCTTGTGAGACCTCACTTGGAGTATTGTGTACAGTTCTGGTATTCTCAGAACAAAAAGGACATGGAACTGTTGGAACAAGTCCAGAGGAGGGCCATGAGGATGGTCAGGTGCCTGGAGCACCTCCCATATGAAGACAGGCTGAGAAAATTGGGACTGTTCAGCCTGGAGAAGGCTACTTAGAGACATCATAGCAGCCTTCCAGTTTCTGAAGGGGGCCTATAGGGATGCTGGGGATGGACTTTTCATTAGGGACTGTAGTGACAAGACAAGGGGTAATGGGTTAAAACTTAAACAGGGGAAGTTTAGATTGGATATAAGGAAGAAATTCTTTCCTGTTAGGGTGGTGAGGCACTGGAATAGGTTGTCCAGGGAGGTTGTGAATGCTCCATCCCTGGCGGTGTTCAAGGCGAGGTTGGATGAGACCTTGGGTGGTATGATTTAGTGTGAGGTGTCCCTGCCCATGGCAGGAGGGTTGGAACTAGATGATCTTAAGCTCCTTTCCAACCCTAACGATTCTATGATTTCCTATCATGTGCTAAATTACAGACCTTTTAGAAGACCTTTTTGATATAAAATCCTTTAGAAATGAATAGTGTCAGATTTTGGAAATTTTAATACATAGCAGCCTTCCAATATCTGAAGGGGGCTTACAAGGATGCTGGAGAGGGACTCTTCATTAGGCACTGTAGTGAAGGGAAAAGGGGTAATGGGTTCAAACTTAAAGAGGGGAAGTTTAGGTTAGGTATAAGAAAGAAATTGTTTACTGTGAGGGTGGTGAGACACTGGAATGGGTTGCCCAAGGAAGCTGTGAATGCTCTATCCTTGGCAGTGCTCAAGGTCAGGTTGGACAGAGCCTTGGGTGACGTGCTGGTGTCCCTGCCAATGGCAGGGGGGTTGGAACTAGGTGATCTTAAGGTCCTTTCCAACCCTAACTATTCTATGATTCTATGATTCTGACTAGATGACATAGACTTTCTGCTACTTCTTTAAAAATTCCTGCAGATCTGTGAGATCAGAATTTCTGATGCAAAAGATTTGCAGTCCCTTCCCCCTTATATGTTGCATATACTGATGTATCTGCCAAAAATGATGGTCAACTTGCTGTAGTTTCCCCTTCATTGCTAAAGTCCTTTTTCACAAATGTGCTATTAAATGTAATAATTTTTGCTTTTTACAAAGGGTGATTTAAACAGAAAGGATGCTGATATTTATATTTTAATTCTTCCAGTTCCTTATGAGATCTGTTTATTTGTCATTTGACTAAGAAGTTAATTCTATCAATTTGTTTTAAAGCCTCTGTTACCTACATTTGATTTGGAACTATCCATCTGATTCATCCATGTAAAGAATGCCTTCAGTGTGGGAATATCCCATAGTCGACAGCGTTGTGAAAAAATAATGTAACATTTTTTGCTTTGGACTTATAGGAGGTTCCTTTTGCATCTTATCTATCACCTGCACCCACTCATTGGCAGATTTCCTGCTTCTGAAGCACTTAGTTTTAGTTCATCACCCTCAGATTGTACATTGAATACAGAGTCTCATCCACTGCAGGACTGTCAAGAGTCCCTTCTCCTCTGTGGGTTTTTTAACTATATTAGAATTTTTTTTGTTAAAATTTATATTCTCTGCATCTTGACATTAATAATGACAAAAAGAAAAGTCTTATGCTAAGTCAGTAAGTGCTTAAAAAAGTGGTCAACAAGCTAAAGGGTTGTTTGACTGAGCAGAGAATACAGCTTTAAGGAAAGGAGGAGTCTGCTAAACAGAGATGGAGCTGGATTCCCCAAATCTATGTACAATGAAAAACATCATAACAATGAATAATGGATTAAGGACAATGACATGTGGCAATCCTTAATAATAAAGCAGATGCTTTTGCATTATCTGCCAACAGCAACAGTTTTTTATTTATTTGGATAAATCTTTCCTAGCTTAGTCTCTTCCAGGAGATTTTTAGTCCTAAACTGAAGAAAGTTCAGCCATTTTCACATGTGATCAGAATGACTCATCTAAATTAAAACATGTGTTAATTTCTAGAGTAGGGCCCATTCAGATTGCGTAGGAAGATCTCTGGTGACTGAGAAGTGAATATAGAATACATCAATGCTTTTAATAAATGTGGAAAGAGTCAAAGTAATACCTAAAGCTTGTGTCTATCTATGACTTTCCAGTAGTATTACGTAGATTTACCATTCTCATACAGTGTCCAAAAAACATTTAAGACACATTCTGGCTTACAGGTTTTTTTAAAAATGTATCTTCAGAACTATTTTGATATGTCAAAACATTTAATCTACTGTATCAGATAAATCACAACTTCATTAAGTCATGACATTTTTCCTCTCATCTCAGAAGTAGCTAAGAAACCTATTTAAATGTCATCCTTTGTTAAGAAGAAAAATTAAAATATTAATTTGCTACTAATTTTGTTAGACACATTTTAATTTCAGGAACACAGTAATAACTTCTTATATTTAATGGTTTCATATTCTGTGTGCAAAACAGAATCATGTAAATATCCTGTAAACAAAAATTCTCAAAGAAGCAGAACTGTTTCACTGTATTTTCCCACTCTCCTTCCCTATACATCTGCATCCTTTCCTTTCCCCTCCTTTTGTCCTTACCCTATACATTTCACCATAGGCTTTGAATAAATCCTTTACAATATTCCATAGTAAGATTCACAAAGTCCCAAAATTCTTTCTGATCCATCCAAGAACTCCTTTCCCCCTGCCTCACAGAATTATAGAATCATAGAATAGTTTGGGTTGAAAGAGACCTTCAAAGGTCATCTGTCCCAACCTCCAAGTAAATCCCCAAATAAATGCTAGCTATCCAGGCAGGAAGCTGCCCTAGTTTGCAAAGCATTCTGGAAATTTAGTTTATTCAGCTGAATTGTCTTTATGGGTTTTGCAATGGGGACAATGGCCTAATTGTACTCCTTTGCTGGTACTCTTAAGTAGATAATGCTGGTTGCTTGGTTTTGATGATTGCAGTACTTAAGTTTCTCCAGAAACTTCCTGCTGCTTGCATCCTGCTGTACTGCTCTTTCAGCAGGGAAGTTCAAGTCCTCACAAGAACCAGGGTCTGCTGTTAGCAAGTTATTTTACGCTCAGCCTGTCCATAGTTTCTTGATTCAGTTGGCCTGCTGTAACAAGCTCCCTCCACTGCGTTATCCTCACTGTTCTCCCTCTGATCAATATTCCCCGACATACTTAGCTTAAAGCTTTCCTTACCTTGTTAGCAAACTTGCCTTTACCTCAGTTTAATCATAGAATAATAGAATAGTTAGGGTTGGAAGGGACCTTAAGATCATCAAGTTCCAACCCTCCTGCCATCAGCAGGGACACCTCGCTCTAAACCTTATCACCCAAGGCCTCGTCCAACCTGGCCTTGAACACTGCCAGGGATGAAGCATTGACAACCTCCCTGGACAACCTATTCCAGTGCCTCACCACCCTAACAGGAAAGAATTTCCTCCTTATATCCAATCTAAACTTCCCTGTTTAAGTTTTAACCCATTACCCCTTGTCCTACCACTACAGTCCCTAATGAAGAGTCCAACCCCAGCATCCCTATAGGCCCCCTTCAGATACTGGAAGGCTGCTATGAGGTCTCCACGCAGCCTTCTCTTCTCCAGGCTGAACAGTCCCAACTTTCTCAGCCTCTCTTCATATGGGAGGAGCTCCAGTCCCCTGATCATCCTCGTGGCCCTCCTCTGGACTTGTTCCAACAGTTCCATGTCCTTTTTATGTTGAGGACACCAGAACTGCACACAATAGTCCAGGTGAGGTCTCGCGAGAGCAGAATAAAAGGGCAGGATCACCTCCTTTGACCTGCTGGTCACACTCCTTTTGATGCAGCCCAGGATATGGTTGGCTTTCTGGGCTGCAAGCGCACACTGAAGCCGGCTCAAGTTCATTTTTTCATCGACCAGCACCCCCAAGTCCTTCTCCGCAAGGCTGCTCTGAATCTCTTCTCTGCCCAGCCTGTAGCTGTGCCTGGGATTGCTCCGACCCAGGTGTAGGACCTTGCACTTGACATCGTTAATCTTCATGAGGTTGGCATCAGCCCACCTCACAAGCATGTCAAGGTCCCTCTGGATGGCATTCCTTCCCTCCAGTGTATCAACTGAACCACACAGCTTGGTGTCATCGGCAAACTTGCTGAGGACGCACTCAATCCCACTGTCCATGTCAGTGATGAAGATGTTAAACAAGACCAGTCCCAACACCGATCCCTGAGGGACACCACTCGTTACTGGTCTCCAGCCAGACATTTAGCCATTGACCACAGTTTAACAAATTGTGTTTTACATGGAATTTCCTTTCAGGAGATGTGCAATCAGAAGCTACCTCACTGAATGTTTCGCTTTCCATTATAAATAATCAGATTTGTTATATTTTACAAAGTCTTTTATTTCTAAATGTAAAGTGTTACACAGAAAACAAACATAGTATGTGCTTACTCACACTTGAAAATCTTGCCAAACCAAATGTTCTTAAAGTATTTTATTCTAACTTGGATTTAAATCATCAAGTGCTTTTAATTGGATTAATTTATTTAAAAAGCAGTAATTAAGTCCTTTATTTTAAAACACTTTTTTTTAACTGTTTTCTCTAACTGAACTTTCAATAGGAAAATTCTCCAGAATGCATTTCTGAAGGCAGAACATTTTAAATTAGCAGAAACAATTGAGGTGCATTTGCTGCTGGGTAATAGCTGAGGCTATGAGTTGTGTTTTCTCTTTGGTTGCCTCCAGTGTTATGGCATGTCAAAATATCTTACCATACCACTGATCTCAGCAATACCTGAATTAAATTGAACTATTTGGTAGAAAAAGAAGTTAAACTCCAGCCAAAAGTAAAGAAAGTGAATAGTTGAAATAATACTACCTAGACAATGCAGAAATTTGATTATCCAGACAAGAAGTTAGCGAAGACATGCATTCTCTTGTGGAAACTGTGGCAATATCAATACAGCATATGATAATCCAAACATCAATTTTACATGTTAGTCACAACTGACATGGGAAACTATCACATGGTGAGGAAGCACCATAAAAGTAAACCTTTTATGAAAAAAAAATTAAACCAACCACACAACCCTGTCTACAGATTTATTTGCCTATAGGGTTTTTTTCCCAAGATTTTTGACTGAGTGTTAAGGAAAATCTGAAAGTAAACTGAGTTTGAAATGTTATCTTGCTGCTTTTCTATCGTAACTATTATCTTTTAATTTGTTAGTATGAAACAGTATAATAAAGATTATATATTCAGAATATAAATCTAATACATTTTGTAGTCAAGTGACAGGTATCCTGGAGGCAAAATGCTTATCATGCATGCACAGTAAAATATGTGTTTGCTTCAGTCTTTTGGGATTCTTCAACATGTAACCCAGATCTCAGATGAAAAATGTAATAGGAATTTCATTTCATAGCTGTCATCAGGGAGTAAAAAAATATGGCTGACTGAATAATATTTACAAGGAGTTTTCTTTCTTTATGCTTCAAGTCTTTGAACTTACCAAGGAAAAGCTTAATCAAGGACTTAAAAATATGTTTGTTAAGGCATACCCAGATGCTAAGGCATTTGAAGAAACAGTTGCAAAGAGAATCTCAAGTATATTATGTTTAAGAATTCTTGCTGGGATCAAAAATGAAAGGTCTTCAAATAAGTGTAGTTGGTCATAGTGAAGAATTAATTTACAAGCTTTCTGAGTTTTTAAAATAGTTATATATCAAGATTGCTTTGAAATGTTTTGCATTTGTAAGTACATTTTTTAGATGCTGTACATTTCAGAAATAAACATTCAAGCTTATAATGAGATGCGGTTTTATACCTACAGTAAAGACATGTTTGATTTGGTAAAACGTGCAAGGGAATTAAACAGGTGGTGGTCAAATACTTCATGTTGCTTTAAATAAACAAATTCGTATGTAGAAACACTTTCACAAAGTTGTAAGAGAAGGTTATCACGGAGAAGGATTGGAATATCATGCAGGAAAGCTGTCAGATGGCAACTTATCTTGGAGGCAAATAATAAAGAAAATAAATAGTCCGCACAGCAAAAGGTGTCACCAATAGAAACCAGGTTTGGAAATAAATGTGACTGTAGAAAGATTTAGCTCAAGTACATTCAATAGCGAAAGAGAAATAATGGTTTCTGAACCATACTGTGATTTGTTACCATAAACTACACTGATCATGTAGGTGCAAGAAAAGATATCTGAAATTAAATAAATGCAAAATAGAAAGTGAGAATACTTATCTATACAAAATAAAAGAAACTAAAGAAACTTGTTTTCCTTTACCTTAAAGATGTAGGAGGATATGGATAACAGGAATTAGTAGATCAGAAGTGTATGCAGTTATAAAAGAAAGTGAAAATTTCTAAAATAAGCATGGAACAGAACTTACAAAACAGCTATCTGCTGGAGGAAATTATTTTCAAAGGTTTTGGAAAGCATTTCCATTTTTTTGTTTTACACTGTTTGGTTTTTATTTGTCATACTTCCCCTCCCTTTCTAGGTAGTTTTCTATACTAAGTTTTTTGACAAATTCTGTCATACAGTATGTGTGTGTAAAAGCCCGTAGACAAGAGACTTTTAAAAAATTGATTGATGACTTCAGGTAGTATAAAAATATTCAGTTGTCATCTTTATGTTGTTTTTTTTTTTAATAAGAAATTAGTATTTTTTTAGATTTTGGACAGAAAGGAAATCAAAGAGTGCACACTCTTTTGGCAAGAGGTTTATTTTCCAAACAATATTATTTGTTTTAATAGCTGACAGCATGAAGTCTTATAAAAATATTTGTCTGGTATTCCTAACATCATTGTTTTACTTTATAGTTCATATTCTCTTTCTGTAAAGAGTTAGTTTGTAAAGCCACTTCTTTATAGAGATATTTGCATGCTCCTATACATACATTTTCTGAAATGCATGTTATTTGCATTTGACTTTCATAGGCATTGAAGCTAAACACGCTTTATTTACATATAACAAATTCCATTGGTTCACTCTATAGTCTTTGCTTTCTTAGAGCACAATGGCAACTGAAATTCCAACCTAAATGGGCATGGGCTAATCCTGCACTGAGGTGTCTGATAACAAAGTACAGAAATCTCTTATTTCATCTCTTTCTGTAGCTGATCTGAAAGCAACATGCTTTCAGGATTTTCTAGAGAAAATGTGAGTGTTTTGCATATCAAAAATCTTGTGGAGAAAGGAGAAATAAAAGGTCATGAAGATCGCTCTCAGTAGACTTCTAAATTACAAGTGTTCAGTGGAGATTCCACATAAATACAGAACGTACTTAAAGCCTTTAAGTCACTGTTGCATTCTATGAACCTACAAAACCAGAAATAATCTGCAAAAACCAGCCCTAAAATCTACAGGTTGGATGATTTGGGTTTGTTTTTTTTTTTGTTTGTTTGCTTGTTTGTTTTGTTTTGTTTTTCATTTGCAGTTATGTATTGCTACCACTAAGCTACAATTCAATATTCCCAGCCGTACATGAGTTTCAAGATTAGGCTCTCTTCTCGCTCTACAAGATCATCCCATAACAATCAATTTTGTCATTCTCTTAGGATGTGGCTACCTAGTTTAGGAGTGTGTCGTGGTTTAAACCCAGCTGGACAGCTTGTTCACCCGCTCCCCCGCTTCTTGCCCTTCCCCTACTCCTGGAGGGACAGAGAGGAGAATCAGAAAGAATGCAACGCCCATGGGTTGAGATAAGAACAGTTTAGTAACTAAGGTATAACACAAACCACTACTGCTACCACCAATAATAGTAATGATAAAGGAAATAACAAGGGAAGAGAATACAGCACCTCATCACCAGGCGACCGATAGCTCACCCCCCATCCCAACCAAGCACCGGCCAATACCTCCTCCAACCCTGCAGTCCCAGCCCTTCTGGGTAACTGCCAGTTACATCCTGGGCATGACGTGCTGTGGTATGGAATACCTCTTTGGTCAGTTTGGGTCAGGTGTCCTGTCTCTGCTTCCTCCCCGCTTCCCTTCCTCCCTGGCAGAGCATGAGGCTAACAAAGTCCTTGGCCAAACCAAAAAATCATTTTTATCAGCTCTGCTCCCAGGCCAAAAGTCGAAACACAGCACTGCACCAGCTACCAAGAAGGAGAAAAATGACTGCTACTGCTAAACCCAGGACAAAGTGAAATGCCCCGAGGAAAGACCGGAACTCAAATATAATGGCTCAATACTCTGAACTGTGAGTTCTCACACAAAATGTGAACCACATCCTTAAGGAAGTCAGCTACAAATTTGATAATAGATAACTTTAGACTTCTCTGGCAACATAAAGAAAGCTTTAAAATATGTGGGTAAACCATAAAATAATAAATAAATATCAGAAGAATTAAAAAAACAAACCACCAAATAATGCAAGTTCCAATTATCACACAAACTTCTGATGACAGCACAAACACAATAAATAATTCATTATATGGAGAAGTAAGCATTCAGATAATGTGTTGCAATGCTGGCACTGATGTCTGGTATAATACTGATGTCATATAACACCTATGTACGTACATAGTTACATACAGAACACACACATGTGTGTGAACATGCACAAGGGAAATAAAACCTCTAAGTTTCAGGTCCTCAGCCAGCCACTAACAGGAAATTTAAGGAAATATTTCTCTCGGATGGCAGTTCAGCAGTTGTCTTCAGAAGCTTTAATGGATACGAAGTATGTGAACTTGCTACTGTGAGGGCTGAGACATGGACCAGATGCTCTGATCCAGTGTAACACCTGAATTTTAATACTGCCCAGCTTGGGGCAAACCATGCAATACAATCTGAAGTAGCAGCCTTTCATGCAACTGTTCTTGAAGTAGAAGGGCAGCAATATGGCAAGCAATCTGTTGTAAGCCTTTATAGCTAACAATCTGAGTTATATGATTGTCAGTTAATGAATAAAAGAGTGGTCTTCCTTGATTTTTTTTTAATTAGCACATTTCTTATAAGTTTATTAAAATGGAACAGTTTGCTATTCAAAAGAATTCATCAATTTCTGAATAGCCTACAATCTTTCTCCCTTTCTAAAGTTTTAGAACAGTTTAATAATAACAGATATTTTAAATTATTGTTTTATACTGCTTTTGTTATATCTATGAAATTAACAAAAATAAAGGTGTTTTTTTTTCTCTCTGGAATATGGAGGGTAGTAGTTATGGCTAAATGGCATGCTGCTACACTGAAGAGCGTATTTGGTTTTGACGATGTATTAGTCTGAGAGATAACTTTATAAATCACTTTATAAAGTGCTTTATAAGGCACTTTTTCTTCATACCTTGGCACTCATATTCTTCTCTGCCGTGTAGCAAGTGTGATAAAAGTGAAGACAGTGTTGGTTATTCAAATACTTACCACTTTATAGTTTGCAGATCTGAAAAGCAAAGCAATTCATTTTATGTAATCCAGCAGAGACTCTGAATGATATCTGATGTACTTGATGTAGTGCAAGGTGGACAAGATACCTGAAAAGAATAATTTAATGAAAATGCTCAGCACTAATCCTCCGGAAAATTCCACAGTTATTCACCTTTTGTGAATTGTGGATATTATCCAAATTTGCATAAGGTAAAAAAGTATGAATTTTATAACCAGCTTTGCAGGCTACACGTGTACTAGATAGTACTTTCCTACAAAGTGCTCACATTAAATCCAGTAAGACTGTAGCTTAGTATTCAAACAAACAGTGAAAAATGATTTTATCTGTAAGTTACTTTGCAATGACATCTTCTTTTGTCAAAGAAGACAGTCTCCAGAGTGGTTCAGTGAATGCTGAAAGTTAAGAAAGGTTTAAACATTGTCCTGGTGATAAAACCTTCAAATAAAACCAAACTTAAGCACTGTGTAAAGTACTGCCAGTGTGACTTACATAATAACCTTTTAATGAATCCGTTGACTAAAGCAATTACATATTGGGCATTTTCACTGAAGCTTTTCAGTGCATGAAACGACTGAGTGTTATTCTTATTTGCCTTTTACTTGGGTGATATATAGGCAAACAGAAGACCAAACCATTTTTCAGACTGTACCTTTCTGTTACTGTGATTTCTTCATTAAAGGTACAGTGTTTCTCTAAGATACTTTGGTTATTTTCAGTAACAAAATAAAATTAAAATAAGCAGAGAAACTGCCCTGGGTTCAGCAGCAGCAGTCATTTTTCTCCTTCTTAGTAGTTGGTGCAGTGCTGTGGTTTTGACTTTCAGCCTGGGAACAGCGCTGATTACACTGATGTTTTTAGTTACTGGTCAGATGTTTACTCTGACCAAGGACTTTCTGGGTCTCTTGCTCTGCCAGGGAGGAGGGGAAGCCATGAGGAAGCAGAGATGGGACACCTGACCCAAACTAGCTAAAGAGGTATTCCATACCACAGCACATCATGACTACTATGAAATCTGGAGTCAGTGACCCAAAAGGGCTACATCACTGCTCAATTGGGGTGCATATCTATGGGTGGTATTGCATTCTCTTCCCTTGTTATTTCCCTTATCATTATTATTATTGGTGGTAGCAGTAGTGATTTGTGTTATACCTTAGTTACTGGGCTGTTCTCATCTCCCATGGGAGTTAAATTCTTTCAATTCTCTTCCTCGTCCTCAGAGTGAGTGAGAGGGCTGCATTGCTCTTATTTACAGCCTGGGCTTAAACCACAACAGAAAACTTCAAAATACTTATCTAAGCAAACTCAACAATCTTAAATTATTTTTATATTTCTACCAAAAGTTGTGTGGGAATGGCAGATTAGATGAATAACGTTCATCATGCTTGCATGCTGCACCAGACAGTTTCGCTAACTGAATAGACGACTGAGGGGATTTTGTACCATATAATCAGAGTTTCCTGGGTTTTGGTTATTTTTTTTTTTGTCTTAATAAAATATTATCCAGCTGATGTACTGCTAAATAGGCTACGTTTGTATTCACGCAGTAGATGCTGACAGACAGGATTTCTTGGATTTGCTAGGAGTCTAATAAATGTAACCATTTATTTTTCAGTATTGTTTAGCTTGATAAGAGAGAAAAATATTACCATGGTGCTGAAAAAAAAGGACAGGAAAATGCACTTATCTGAATATTGATTCCTTTTTTCCTGTCATATGTAAATATATGGTGAAGCTTCCAGTATACGGTTAATGCTTCAGAGGAACTGATGCTAATTTGATAAACTTCCCTAAGCTCTGCAGCTTAGTTTGAATGCTTTCAAAGTTATAATTGTTTACACATTTGTCAGCTTTGTCATAGGCTCTTTTGCAGTAAAAATTCTACAGTTCCATGCAAGATATTCTTAAGTTGTGGAATGTGATTACTACAATATATAGTCTATTGAAATATGGATACTGCCTTTTAAGAGAGGCGTGTGGGGCAGAGGACCAGGTTGACTGAACAGGGAACCTGTGGAACTCATTAAAAAAAAAATAAGTGATAAGTGAATGATCTCTTGAAGGGAATTCAGACTTCATAGGGAGATTGAAGAGTTGTGGTTTGCATATGCAGGAAGAAGACACAAAAGGGCAAAACTCAGCTAAACTTGAAACTGGCCAGTGACCCAGGGTTATGTCAGGCATCAAATCAATTAAGAGAGCCTATGGCTGCTTTTATTTTAGGTAAAATGAATTTTGGCAATCCCTAGAGAAAACATGGCTTACTATTACACCTACTGTGCTGGCTTGGACATTTTGCGTCACTTTTTTGGTTTTGCTGAACCCAGGACAGTTACCCAATCTCACATAATCAGTTTAACTATCTCCACATTTTAACTTAAGGAGCATATGAAGATGTTAGCTCATGGTGATATGATAAGCTCCCTTGCCATTCTGTTCACAGAGATGGATCCAAATCATATCAGACTTACTTAATGCTTTACTGAACCATGTACTACTGGGAGAGAAAATGTCTCGCAAGGGATGATAACCTGAAGGTCAATATAAACATATATCTCCACAGGAATATCTTAAGACACAGAGTATTCTGGAGAGTTCCCTAGCCTGAATCTAACTCTGCCTCTTCAAACTTCTTACTTTTTGAAATATTTACTTAAGATCTTTAGCAAAAAACATTACAACTGGTTTTAAAAGTTTATCATTGGGCAGAGTTGGGCAGAGAAGAGATTCAGAGCAGCCCTGTGGAGAAGGACTTAGGGGTGCTGGTCGACGACAAAATGAACATGAGCCAGCAGGATGCACTCACAGCCCAGAAGGCCAACCGTATCCTGGGCTGCTTCAAAAGGAGCGTGACCAGCAGGTCGAAGGAGGTGATCCTGCCCTTCTATTCTGTTCTCGTGAGACCTCACTTAGAGTATTGTGTGCAGTTCTGGTGTCCTCAACATAAAAAGGACATGGAACTGTTGGAACAAGTCCAGGGGAGGGCCACGAGGGTGATCAGGAGACTGGAGCACCTCCCATATGAAGATAGGCTGAGAAAGTTGGGGCTGTTCAGCTTGGAGAAGAGAAGGCTGTGTGGAGACCTCATAGCAGCCTTCCAGTATCTGAAGGAGGGCTACAGGGGTGCTGGAGAGGGACTCATAATTAGGGACTGTAGTGACAGGGCAAGGGGTAACAGGTTGAAACTTAAACAGGGGAAGTTTAGATTGGATATAAAAAAGTTCTTTACTTAAGGGTGGTGAGGCACTGGAATAGGTTGCCCAGAGAGGTTGTGAATGCTCCATCCCTGGCGGTTTTCAAGGCCAGGTGGGACAGAGCCTTATATGGTATAGTTTAGTGTGAGGTGTCCCTGCCCATGTTAGGGGGGATGGAACTAGATGATCTTAAGGTCCTTTCCAACCCTAACTATTCTATGATTCTATCATTTCAGTCCTTCATCTCTTACTGCCCTTAAAAGGAATTATGTAAGCCTAACAGGAAAAATCTGAAGTGGTCCCTACAGCATCTTCAGGTATCTGTCAAAGGTAAATAAAAGCAGGTGCAGGAATTTTATTTCAGTAACTTGGTTTTATTTTCATTCTTTGGAAAACAGATACCATCCTTCTGGAAGTCAGCTTAATCTCTTGTGGCTCCTTCTGTGCTTGCTACTGGTGACAGATCATTAAGTGTTTCCCACGCTTCCACCTGCAAAAGAATAAAATTTAGTACTAGGAGAAAGTGAGATATAGTAAGTGCAGTGTAGCTATAATTTATTTGAGCTTAAAATAACCAAGCAAGCAAGGTCTGTAAAATGTTCAGCCTTTCAATCTCTCTCTAAGACAACCCCGTCTCATTAGGCTTTTACACAGGTGCTGAACTAGCTGCATTACTATGCAGGAATTTTTAATCTTTACTTGACATACACTCTCCAGTGATTGTGGAACACTGAATTTAATCAAATACCTAATGAAACCTTGATCATTCTCTTAACTTTTAGTTTATGCCTTTATTGTGTGTTTTTTGTAGTTTTGCCTTGGCTTAGGGTTTTTGTGTGTGTGTTTTTCTGTAATGTGTGTGTGTTTGTATGTTTTGCGGCTCGTGGGGTTTTATTCTGTGTTTTTGTGCTTTTGTTGTTCGTTTTTTGGGTTGTTTTTTTTTTTTTTTTAACTGGAAGAGGAGCTGTTTATTTACTGTATTTGCAGCAAAGTAGTCTCCTTGTATAGCAAGCCTAAACAAAATTCTGTTAAACACAACAACTTTGTTTTGGTGGAATATTAGAGTGTAAGCAGTGAAGTAGCTAATCAGATTTCCATTCATGCTGTGTTCAGCTTTAAATTAAATTTTTACTTTGAGATATTATATTCAAAATGAATTTAGACATTTGATTATGATACCTTATGGATAGAGCCAAATCTAACAAAAAATTTCATAGAGGAAAAACAAAAAATCATAGCAGAAAAACTTGTTAGCAATCACTCTAGGTATCAGCCATGTTAGTGTATACTCAAAGCCATGAATCACAAAATCACAATTAAAAGGCATCCAGATACTGCAACTGTGTGATGACATTTAGGTAGAACTGAACTTTCTATCGATCTTTAAAATTACTAGTAGAATTTCTGAAACAATTGTTTTGGGTTGTTTTTGTTTGTTTGTTTGTTTGTTTGTTTGTTTTTGTTTTGTTTTATTTCCTGAAATGCTTCATCCAACATGCTAGTGCTGCATTAATTCTAGAAAATTAGTCCTTAGCTAAGAGTTCATAGTGACGTTCATTAAATGCAGATCATGTTAGTACTCAACAGCAGTCTTTAAGAGGATTAAAATATATGATGGTGTTGAGAAGCAGTGGAGTGAGACATACGAAAATTAAAGCCCCTGTTTCTCACAGAGTACCTAGAGAAGAGCAATCACAGTGATTCACTGGGGCTGGGTGGGATGAGTGGGGAGGAGAGGGGACAGGGAAGGAGTAGTTTTCTAAGCAGGTAAACCATTTGATCAAATGGTTAATATCGTTCATTGTTTTGGAAATGTTCTTAAATGTCCAGCCTCGGTTGACTTCACTTTAATGCATTTTCAATCAGGTTTTCCAAATGTGAATTGCCAGGAAAAAGAGTTTTGGTAATTTTGATAGAAATTACAATAAGTAAGTGATGTATGTACAATTTCCATCTTATAATATAATTCATAATACATAACTTAGTCCTTAGCTAGTCTATCATCAATTACAAAACATTAATTTATAGTATGGAAACATTATGTTCAAACAGTAAAGAACCAGGTAATTGCTGGAAATAAAGGCTTATGAAGAAAATAATACATTAAAAAAAATCATGGTTTTCTGGTTAATTGAAGGGAATATGTTAAAATATATAGCCTGTGGATAAAATATCTGATTTATAAAGCTGTTTGGGCAAAGTCTTCTGGAACTGGGGTCCTGCAACAAACCCATCATCTGTGTTTAATATAAGCACTGAAATTTCTGAGAAAACCTGAGAAAAAGAGAAAGTTGCTTCTTATGAGTAGATCTTCCAGGTGGCTGTTTTGACTAAATGATATGGATCAAAAGAAATCCTGCAAATAAAGAGTAAAGTAAAAAAATTTACCGTGCCACTAATGCGAATCAAATTGCAACAAAGCAGAAGAAATATTTCTTGGTTTTTGTAACTAATTTACAAGTAAGAAATCTGAGTTCATAGCCATCATTGGAATTGGCAAATTTTGTTTAGTTACAAAAGTACATAGATTTTTGCTGTTGCGTTCCTTTAGCTAGGTAAGTTATTCAAACCATCAGAAGAGCACTTGTGTTAAATATTTGTGATGAAATACAGTCCTTTAGATGAGTACGTGTGTGTTCTACTTGGATACTCACATGCTCATAGAGGAAAAGCAGAAAAAGGTTTTGAACCTGGTCAAAGGATCATGTCTTATTTGTATCTATGTATGCATGAGTGTTTGAAGATTTTATTTCTATCTTTTTGTTAGCTACATATAATCAAAATAGTACATAAATTCCTAATTGAATTTATGAATTATGAAGCTATGTATACCAGCAAACCTGCGCTGAGCAATACCTGTGAACTATGGAAGAATTTTAAAAGCTAAGTACATGGAAAAGATACGGCATTTTATTGTGAATGACAGCAAAAAAATGTAGATGAGACATCAAGTTATCATCCTAAAGAACAGTAGTACTTTTGTCATAACTACCTTCAAAAATAATTCTATCAGGTATTCTTTATTTAATAGCTCTGCTCTATTAAACTTCCCTACAGTGAGTCATGACCCTTGGAACTGTAGTAATTAAACTTTTCAGTTGCAAAAAGGGCCTTTGACAATCTCAAAAGGAGAATTACAAAATAGAACTCTGACAGCCCAGCCCTCTGAAAATAAAGTCTATTTCCCCTTGACTTTCCAACTCTAATTCAATTTTGGCAGATAGAGTCAGGTCTAAGGGAACAAAAAAAAAATGCACGTAATAGGTCATGAACTTTATGCTAGTAATATAACTGAATGTACATTTTCTGTTACTCTAATCATGGTGATGTAAATGTAACATTGTACTATGCAAGTTCATTATTGGGAGAAGAACTATAGAACCATAAAATCATTTGGGTTCCAGAGCAATAAAATGATTTGGAAGACATCTTAAAGATCATCTAGTTCCAACCCCTCTGCCAGGCAGCAAAATCTTCCACTAGACCGTTTGAAGTGCCATCCAACCTGGTCTTAAACACTGGCAGGGATTGGGCATCCATAATGTCTCTGAGTAACCTATTCTAGAGCCTCACCACGCTCATAATAAAGAATTTCTTCCTAATGTCTAATCTAAATCCACCTTCTTTCAGTTTAAAGCCATTCCCCCTTGTCCTATCACTACATACTTTTGTAAAAAATCCTTTTTCAGATTTCCTGTAGGTCCCTTTTAGATATTGGAAGGCTGCAACAAGGTCTCCCCAGAGCCTTTTCTTCAGGCTGAACAAGCCAAACACTCTCAGCCTGTCTTCATAGTAGATGTGCTCCAGCCCTCTGAGCATCTTTGTGACCCTCCTCTGTACCCATGCGACCAGGTCCACATCCTCTTTGTGTTAGGGTTCTGTAGAGCTAAATGCAGCACTCCAGGTAAGGTCTCACAAGAAAAGAGTAGAGGGGGAGAACTGCCCCCCTTGACCTGCTTGCCATGCTTCCTTTGCACACTTTGTGAATATAAGAAGGAGAAACTCATCTGAACATACATAGAATTATAGAACAGTTAGGGTTGGAAAGGATCTTAAGATCATCTAGTTCCAACCTCTCTGCCACGGGCAGTGACACCTCACACTAGACCATGTTGCCAAGACTCTGTCCAGCCTGGCCTTGAACACTGCCAGGGATGGAACATTTACCACTTCTTTGGGAAACATGCAACTTATTTTGAGTTATGACACATTTTTAAATTCCTAGTCTTTTAATTAATTGGCAGTTCTGATGTGGGTCATGATAGCCAGAATGTGTTGACCTTGGTAGAAACATGAATGCCACTAAGATAAAGTTATGCAAATCATTGTTGTTCTGAAATCTAGAAAGAAAAGCTCCAGAAACCATTATACCTGATTAGATGCTGTTTATTATGTAGGATTTCATAGTTCAGATGAAAGATGGTATGAATATATCCAGTCCATTTCAATACAAACTACGAAATAATTTAAATTACTTGACCTTCAGCAACAACTTTTTTAACTGCTACATCAGAATCTATGTTTATCTATATTTATCCATTTCTTAAAGGCAAATAAATTGTAAACCAGGCCCATGTCTCTGAGGAAAGAAGGGAAGTTGTACCTCTTTAAAGCCTCCAGTGTTTTTGAAAATCTGTGGCATAATATATTAACTTCTAGTTAAATTAGCATGGTTTATTATCCCTAAAGGTCAATACTTTAATTTAAAATTCATTAATTATGCAAAAGTCTTACCTAATTATTATTTAGTTTTGCTATTCTGTTACTTAGCTTAATAAGGCAATTGAGTATAGGTTAAATATAGGAGGCTTTAAGCAATGTTGAGTTTAATTGTTTCTTTTAAGTCACATTGTTTAAAGAAATTATGATAACAATAACTAGCAAATTGCGAATAAAATGATGAGGTAGGCTAGGATTATGGGGAACTGAGTAAGGCTTTATGGTAGTCCCCTTTCACACAAGCCATGCCTCAAAAAGTTTGTATTTTGCATCCCAGCCCATAGGTTCTATTTCAAGAACTCAAAATACAGCTTAAGCAGAGTCTTGACTGGATATGTAATGGTCAGCGGTAGGGTGAATGAGTACAGCAGTGATCTCATCTGTACTATACCTTGGATGGAAGTTTAAGACATCTCTACTAGTTCTGGTAGATATTAGTAGATATTTCCTTCTCCACACACAATTTAATTGGACATGGTTTTAAGTACAGGCTGCTAGAGAGCAGTCCAGTGTGATACACTGTGGACAGAGCTAAAAGTATCTCCCATTAAGTTGCATTCCACCCACTGGTCTTGTTCATGTCCTTCTACTTTATTTTTATTGCATTATTCTCAGTGCCTAGCTCTTAAGGAATGTTGAGTTTCTTCTACAAGAAGGATGGGAAGAGACTTCTCCAAGTCAAAAGGGACTTCTCCAAGGCAGGAAGGAATGGCTTTAAACTGGAAAAGGGTAGATTCAGATTAGACATTAAAAAAAAAAAATCTGTACTGTCAGAGTTGTTAGACACTGGAGCAGGGTGCCCAGAGACATTGTGAAAACCCCATCCCTGACAGTGTTCAAGGCTAAGTTGTATGGGGCTTTGAGCAACCCAGTCCAGTGGAAGGTGTCCCTGCCCATGGCAGGAGGGCTGGAACTAGAGGATCTTTGAGGTTCCTTCTAAACCAAACCATTCTATGATTCTATGATTAAAGATCCTATTCATAGTATTAATACTATGCTATAGCAGTATTTAATTTTTTTTTATGACAGAGGGATGTCTAGTCAGGAGTCTTAGGTTTTGTTTTGTGAGACATATTATTAATTTTTTTTTTTGCATTTCTGCCTGAGGCTAAAGTAAGAAATAGATTCAGTGACTGACTGGTGCTATGAAATTTTGTGAGAATAAACAGTATGAGAGACATTTTTATTTTTCCTCTCAGCTATATTTTTAAAAATTGTATCCTCAAGTGACACTGCAAAGCTTCCTCTGATTTAAAATAATGTTAATCCAACTGCTACAAAATGTTCGTATAGATATTTGGGATGAGAATCCATAGATTGTTTGTAATACAGAATTCTTTTTATTTATTATTAAAGGGTTTTTTTCAGGAGCACACATCAGGCGATACCACCCCATAGCTCACCTTGAAAAGTAGTTTGTTATGTGAATAGCCCCATTGATTTCACATAAACTCAATAATCAGTATTCTTTTTGAAGCACAGGACACCACACAGGTGGTACAGGTTGTACAACAACATTCATCCATTGGATTTAGTAGACTTGCAGGGATTTAGACCAGCTGAAGGTCTGGCACGTAAATCATGCAAAAATGCTGTTCTAGTACACAGGGAAATCAGTAAGGCTATTTGGAAAGTAAAGATCATCTGGAAATTCTGGAACTGGTCCTATGAAGCTTAAGCATAATAATTATTGTTGATGGTATATTTCTTCTCTATTTTCAACAGTGAGTAAGGATGGCAGAAAAACATATAAGGGTAGATGGTTTGCATTTAAATTCCTTATGCATAAAACACCTTCCATCAATTCTGATGAAGGCTTTTATGCCAGTGTTTTACTAACAGTAAGTGCTGATGGAGGGAGACAAAAATAGCCTTCTGCAAGATGTACTGAAAGGCCAGTCTGACAGAATAAATCTCATTTGTTTGTGTCCCAGTCTCACACTTACATTGCTAAGCTTTTATATTCTTGGCAGTATGGGTCCTGGGTCCTGAACACAGATCCCTTTTCCACTTGCATTTATAATGAAAGCAGAAAAGCATCTTGGTAAAACAGTCACCTTCACTTTGACTTATAGAAAGGAAATTGTTTAGACTGCAAGGACAGTCAGCTGGAATGTGCCTTGAAGCTATATTTCAGTACTGCATCCTGTGCTTAAGTACTGCCATCTTTCAAATAAAGCATTTGAGATCATCCTCCTCTTTATATTGTCTTTGTCCTGCTCCAGTTTTCATTCTGACCTTCTTAGAAAAAAGAAACTTCTTAGTGAGTCTAAGACACTCTGTTTCAGTCTCTGTTGAAATGTAAGATGAATGATGGATCAGAAGGAGCTTTGGAGCTTTACAAAAACTTGGTTTCCAGTGACAGAATGAAATAGAACTGATCTTAAATATATATATATATATACATACTTAAAGTAATGTTAAAGCCACTTTAAATTCTGATTTGAATGCAACTCTCTTGTTTTTACTTCATGGATAAATTTCTGATCAGCACCCAATTGCTGAAATGTCTGTTACTGGGTAATTAGAATGGCAGCATAATGATTTCAGATCACTTTATTTAAAAAAATATGTTACATAAGTTATCAATACATTTCAAGGTCTGAATTCCAGACTTTTTTTCAAATGTACCTTTTGATGAAATGATATGAACATGTATTTATTTTCCATGTACTGACTTTACTAAAGCAGTGTTTTAGCACTAAGTTTCAGCTTTATGAAAGATTATAAATATGTAAACACATATAAGGGTATATGTGTGTCTTTGTTTTGAGGAAAACAATCTGCTACTTCTCATTGGAGTGCTGTGACTAACATCTGAACCAGAGCAATTTTAGTATGAATACTCTGAGGCATATTTGCTTTTGCTTCAGTTCTGCAATAAACTGGGTGAAGTGTTGAACATCTACAATGTCCACTGTTTTCACCAGCTTTCCACTGAGAGCTAGGATATACTTCTGTGTTCAAGGACATTTAGAGGACTGTGTATGACTGAGTCATGCTATATTCATTAGCGTCAGCTGTAGAGCAAGGCATTCATGTAATCATATAAAACCCCCCCAAGCCTTTATCATCTGTTACACTTGCAAAACGAGAGAACTTTTAGCATCACCTGCTTTCATGGACTGAAGCTCCTCATAATTATAAGCTCTGTATTAATCTATATTAATATATTCACACTGAATTACTGTGATTAGTGTTTATACATATATAACACAAATATGGAAACACACACCATGTGCAAAAATAGACAGTGAGATGAAAAGTGTAGAAGCTGCAGTTCTGCACAAATGGTTCTGATCACTGACTCATAATGGCTCACTGAGAATCTGAGGCGTAAAGTAATGAAGTACAGCTTGTTGACAGCCACCCACATGTGGCAGCGTGTACAGTAATCCAGTGATACAGCAACGATGTTATGCTACAAGATTTTAAAAGCTTTTGACTGAGTCAAAGTGAAGTTTGGACATATAACAGCAAATTCAACTTGCAAGTGCCTCTTCCTTCATAAAATCCATCTTAATTAACAATTGAAAATGAGCATGCAGTTTCTTCTGGAAAAAGGCTTGTGGTTTGGTGCCTACTGGGCAATTGCCCACGTCAGAAAATTTGAACGTTATTTGCTACAGCTCAGTACACTCTCCCATCTCCAGTTTCAGGCAAAACCCTTATAGCAAATTTCCAGACAGTGAGTGACCTCAGAGCCTGGAGTGGATGGAAATTGTCCTATAAAAGGATAGTCCTATTTCTTCCGTATGTTCTCTGGTTTTGCATATAAACAAGATGCCTGATTTACAGTTCTATCTAGCTTTAAGCAATTGATAAAACAAGGAGAATGTACTCTCATAACACACAGTGACATAAAGCATTTTCCTTTCCTATCTCAGTAACAGTGAGCGAGTACTATTGATACAAAGAACATCATCCTTCAAATTTGCATTTTTAGGGAACTATATCTGAATATTCTTGTAAATGAAATGCAAGCAGTATAATTTTGTGGGAACAATTACAGTTCAAGTTTCCTTCTACATAAAGCTGTTCATGTAGAAAAAGTCAACTCAGTATTTAGGATTTTTAAGTACCAGCCCTGTCCTCCAGTTTCCACAGTATCTGCCTAGCACTCACAGGCAATTCTGGGTGTTCAAAACCATAGAGACAGAAATGGAAGGGGAAAGAAAGGGAAAGAAACAGAAACATGCTTTCAAAAATATTATTTCCTGGAGCTTCTGTTACATACAGTATTATTCTAGCAGTTCTTATCCTGGACGATTAGCCTCGTGTTCACATCAAGGACATTCTTAATCTCACACCCCCTTTTACAGGTGTTGCTTCCTTCATTGGATCTTGGACTTTTTTTTTTTTTCCTCTTAATGAAAATAAAGAATTTTAACGAGAAGGAAATTCAGATGTAACAATCAAATGCATGTGTTTTGAAAATGTTTGAAATTAGAGCTTAGTTGTAAAGTGTTCCTATCATTTTACAAAAAGTACTTGCCTGAAAGAAAAATGAGAACTGAAAACTGTACATAGAATAACTGCACTTGACTGAGATCCACATAAGGGTAAGGACATAATACAAGCTGGTGGTTCTGTAAGAAACATATTGTTCTGGCAGGCGCTGGGAAAAGTTACTTTTAAGGGTAGAAGTATAACTCTACTCAGAGAGAGGAATATAATTTGCTAGCAGAATATTCTGCTGTTTTGCCCTGTACCTGGCTGAATAATAAGGCAGAGGGTATAAGGCTTAAATGTTTTGGATTATTCAAATCTCTTTTCCACTGAACAAAAATTTTATTGTCTGTCCAGTGAGTTGAACTATAAAGAAGTACGTAATGATGATTAGATATTAAAAATCACCTGTGTGGACTCTGTTCAAGTGTTCTCATAATTATCTAAAGATGAAGTACAGAGTAGAATGGAACACAAGGCAGTTCTAATTGACATGGATTTTAATTGGAACTTTGTGCTAGCAGGTGGCTGAAATTTCACCTGTAAACCAACAGTGCAATTTGTTAGGCACAAAAGGAGGCACAAAAGAGAGCAAACTATACCTAGAGTTCAAAATTATATATTCTAATCCTGTAATAAAAAAAACAAAGGAACTTTTTTTTTTTTTATTTCACCATTCGAAAACTTTTGGCAATAGGCAGTATTAACAAGAATTCTAACTCTGTGGCACTCTTGAATACATGTTGCTACTGTATTGTGACTTGAAGAAGCTGCAGACAATCTTTTATGAAGTCAATGGAATGGGGCAGTACACATGCATGTTCATTTGCACGTGCATCCAAAACAACATCTCTTCTCATTTTTCTAATGAGAAGGTGATCACTGAACAGTGCCTACAGTATAGTTCTCTTTCTTCCAGGCAGGATTTTGGTTTATAGGTTGATTGTGCTCATTTATTTATTAAAAAAAAAAAAGTTAACAATCTTAAAAAAACCAAACAAACCACACTGAAGTTTTCTTACTAAAAGGTTCTAGGTTATCTGCAGAAGACAGTGAGGTGCTATGGCTTTTCTGCAATGATGCAATATCATAATGCATTATTCTTTTGCAATAGGCATCACTATAACTGCACAAATTATTTTCCTCATGTAGTAACTATTCACAAACATATACTTGTGTATGCTTCTGACTTCTGCAGGAGTATGGACAGATGGATTTCCAGTCCTGCCTAAGTCTTCTTCCATTGGAGGAAGCTTTAACCTTTCCTGTACTGTTTCCACAACATGGGAAGGTAACTATTGTCATACCAATGCATTTGCTACATAATAAATACCCTGGCAACTTTGGGATGATACTGCTGTCTTTGAACCTCTTGTCCTATTTCCCTCCCACTGGGGAAACAATGTCTACATTCTTCTATTTTAATATAATTTCAATTTCCTGCTCTATTTCAATACCATCAGGACATGCGTTAACTGAAAACTTCTACCAGACATGTATGCATAGAAGGTGTGGGGAAGTTAAAATGTGCATGGATCATTACTTTTGTTATCTATCAGTAGCCCTTGAAATACAGCCTTCGTATGCAGAGGATTGCTTTAAACTCCCTTGGCCAAATGCAAACTGATTTTCACAGGTCACAGAATGTCCCTGCTTAATTTCAGCTTTCAAGCAGTTACCACGCAGGTCAGATGTTCCAGCATTTAAAAAGCAGGGTGTATAGGGTATGTTACACTGCCAGTAATGTATTTTATTCACATTTTACAGTTTTAGACATAGTTGAACCACTTTTACTCAAACATTTCAAGGACATCAGTCTTGCCTAGTTAGGTGACAAATTCAACACAAACCGCTCTGAAAAAATCTTTTGCTTTCTCATCTTTTAAATTAAACATTTAAACAGTAAGTGATTAACACAGTTAAATGTAGGTAGAATTCTAGACTTAATATGAGAAAGGTTTTTATTATCATTATTATTTTTGAGTTGTGCAAATAAGAGCTGCCTGTTAGTATAAGCAGCCAGGTAGCAAATGTGGCTTGTATCATCTGCAAGAAACATCTAATTACCTATATTAGCATCATAGCTGTAGTTCCTTGCTAAGGACAAGAAATTACGTATTTTCCTTTATACAGGAGCTCATTCTGTACTGTTTAATCCATGATTATGTTCCACAGTGATTACCAACTTGCCTGGGAAAAACAAACAAACAAACCATCCCCCACAAAACAACTATTTTCTTTAAATCATCTGTAAAAGTACCAAGCATTGTTGCCTGTGCAGCAGAAACCAAGTTAAATGCAGAAAAATAATCAAAAGCACATAGCCAGTATCAAGCCATGCAAGTACTTGTCACTTTCAGAAATTACAATTTTTTCTAAATAATAATGCATTTGTTCAGGAAATGCATTTTAAATAAATACATTTTGCATTTATTTATTTAAGAGCAGCCACCTTTGCCAAAACTGTTCAGACTTTTTTTTTTCTTCTCCACTCTTAAGTGTTCCATTGGATTCCACTACTTTTACTCTTCTTGTTTCATACTTTACCCTTTAAAATAAAGATTGAGTCAGATATAACTACCACCCTCATAAAAGTTTTCTTTCTCACATCCATCCTTAATCTCTCCTCTTTTGGTTTAAACCCTTTATCCCTCATCTTATTGCAACATGGAGTACTAAAGAATCATTTACATCAACCTTGTTGTCACTATTTGAGAGTTATGGTAAAACCACATTAAATGTTAAAATGTTACACAAAACAACCACAAGCTAGACAATGAAGACAATTAATAAATGGTGGCTGAGGGTTATCCATCCTTGGAAGAGAGACCCATAGACATTTTGTTTTATTATTTTATTCAAAGATAAATAAGAATATTACTGGATAGAACAGAGGCTGAACCTGTTTTACTTCTGTCTGGTTTCTTTCTAAAATGATAAGAACAGTAAGAAAGAGGTACTCATTTGCTAAAATATTTCACTTGTACTGAAGATGTTTAATCTGAATCCTGGCAGCAAAAGAATGTCAAATAGATGTTTTTTTATTCACTGGTCACTGAGATGAATATATTAGGTCACTATAGAGACCTAATATATTATGAGAATATGTTAACGTATCTCACGCCTTTTCTTGAAAAACAACATTGTTTTTCATGTTTTATTTGGTTTATGACTACAGTTAAATGGCAGCTAGAGAACTATTAAATTAATTCTGAAATAAATATGTCGATTTGGTCTACTGAGTAGTTCACTAACCTTCAGTGACTACATCCACCCACTGACTACTTGTCTATTATCTCCAATAGAAAGTCAAACAGCTGGCACAGCAAGATGTAGACTGCAGACATCTAAGTGTGTGTTTGGCACTGACTCCATTTTTCTGAATTACCATGGAAAAGTCTTAGTGTACAGCTGGCTCAGCATCTCTGGTTCAGAAGCTGTGATATTTTCTGTGATTTACCTTTATGTTGGCAAAGCTGATTTCTTAATTTTTACAGAGGTGAATAATCCTTAAGCTTCAGTATCCGCTGCTATTGAAGCTGACGGATAACACACAGAATGAAGATTATTGACATGCATAAGTTTCAGCATCAGGCTTACTTTGCAAATTTCGATGAAGCTGAGCTGTGGCAGAAATAGATTAATTCCTTATGATCCCCTTTATATCCTAGTTTGACTCCAGAAAGTCCATTAATCTTTCTTTCTGGACTACAATAAGAGTCTAATCTTTAATTTATTCTGACATTTTCCCATGCAAACCAGAAGAGGTCACAATACTGGAAACTGTGATAAAAACAGGATGAAGCCACACAAGAGAGTGTAAGGAAAAAATAAAATGAATTTTCCCATTGTAAAGCTCAGAATGGTTATGTACTATTAAGTTTGGTATTTATGAAAAAGATAGAGCAATACTTGGTTAGAATAGACTGCATTCAAATTTATGATTCTAAATATGATCAACAGAGGAAACTAATGTCATGTATATAGTGGCAACAACCATCAATGGTATCATAATAACACCTCAAAGAAGACTGTCTTCCTCCAATCTTCTGTATACTGGACTGCTAACAAAATTAATTGCTTAATTTTATTGTTCATACATTAATAATTAAACCTGAAGGTAATATTATGTGATATAAACAGCTTTGTCTAATGTGAAGTATTGTTCTAGTGTTTGCTCTTGATTTCTTTTTGGTTGTTTGTTTTAGATGTCCACTTGCCTCCATATAGTCTTTATAGCCCCAGGACCTCATTCTGTTTTGCTTATGTGGGCACAGTGAGACTTTTTCCCAGTAAAAAAACTTCCCAAACAATGTGAGGAATGTGGTTTAATTAAGTGAAATAGTGGGTTTAGAGCATTAAATTCAAAGCATATGTAGTGTGTCCTGTGGTATGACATGAGACCATTATGGGGATGTTGCGGATCTACAGCAGGCAGAAGTCAGTATCACAGTATCGCAGTATGTTAGAGATTGGAAGGGACCTCAAAAGATCATCTAGTCCAATCCCCCTGCCGGAGCAGGGACACCTAGATAAGGTTACACAGGAACGTGTCCAGGCAGGTTTTGAATGTCTCCAGAGAAGGAGACTCCACAACCTCCCTGGGCAGCCTGTTCCAGTGTTCTGTCACCCTCACCGAGAAGAAGTTTCTTCTCAAGTTTAAGTGGAACGTCTTGTGTTCCAGTTTGTACCCATTGCCCCTTGTCCTATCATTGTTTGCCACTGAGAAGAGCCTGGCTCCATCCCCGTGACACTCCCCCTTTATATATTTATATACACTCATAAGGTCACCCCTCAGCCTCCTCTTCTCCAAACTATAGAGACCCAGCTCTCTCAGTCTTTCCTCATAAGGGAGATGCTCCACTCCCTTAATCATCTCAGTTGCCCTGCGCTGGACTCTCTCCAGCAGGTCCCTGTCTTTCTTGAACTGAGGGGCCCAGAACTGGACACAATATTCCAGATGAGGTCTCACCAGGGCAGAGTAGAGGGGAAAGAGGACCTCTCTCGACCTACTAACCAACCCCCCTTCTAATACACCCCAGGATGCCATTGGCCTTCTTGGCCACAAGGGCACAGTGTTGGCTCATGGTCATCCTGTCGTCCACTAGGACCCCCAGGTCCCTCTCTCCTACACTGCTCTCTAACAGGTCATTCCCCAACCTATACTGGAACCTGGGGTTGTTCCTGCCCAGATGCAGGACTCTACACTTTCCCTTGTTATATTTCATCAAGTTATTCCCTGCCCGACTCTGCAGACTGTCCAGGTCTCGCTGGATGGCAGCACAGCCTTCTGGCGTGTTGGCCACTCCTCCCAGCTTAGTGTCATCAGCAAACTTGCTGATAGTATACTCAATTCCCTCGTCTAAATCATTGATCAATATATTAAATAATACTGGTCCCAGTACCGACCCTTGAGGTACTCCACTAGATCTGTGCTTGCTACGTTTAGCTAGCTCATGTTGGCCTGCGCCTTCATCTGCTGGCCAGAAACGCTCAAAGAGGGGCACAGGGGATGTGATCTACACATTCATGGGGATTCCCAGCACATAAGCTTTTAGCATTGACCTGAAAGAGGTTAGAGCCCCTACAGGTTAATTGTACATCTGCAAACATGAGTGACCTGAGGTCTACAAAACATTCAGCTAAAAACGACTTTCAGACATAAGACTGAGAAAAAGATGTCAGGTTGAAGAAGTGTCTCACCATTGAGGGTATGGCTTCTGGATGTAGTCTTCCAGTTTTTCTTTTGGGAATAGCTTCTGGTGTCAACTATTCAGCAGAATTGCATACAGATTTGTCTTAGAGGGAACTAGAAGTATCTCTGAGAAGAGACCTTGACAGCAAATTGAAAATTAAGCAGAGGAAAATCAAGAGACAAAAACCCTAGGAGACAAAATTTTCTTCACAGTCTATATTGAAGTGTTGTCTCTCCTTAAAGGAAACATTTAACATCTTAACAGCCTATCAGTGGGATTGAGCTGGAGAAATCGAATCTATGGAAAAGCAACCAAAATAAAAAAAAAGTGATGTTAACAGTTCATATATATTTTAAGTTTTCAATCAAAAAAGATAATAATGAAGTGGCAATAAATACCGTATTTAGTTTAAAAAAAAAGAAAAAGGTATTTGATAGCGTAAGTATTGAATTAGATCAGTTACATATGTACTGTCCTAATAATACATTTCAGTGTGTGGTCCCTGTTTCCTTTCTGGTAGATCCATAAATGCTCATGCATTTATTTCTCTTATCTAGCATTTGGCAGTACTCCAGATTTGTTGACATGACACACTGCTAAAGTAAAATCTGTCTTGGTACCTGTTGTGGTTTCTGCTGGGATAGAGTTATTCTTTTTTCCTAGTAGCTGGTGCAGTGCTGTGTTTTGGTTTTGGTCTGAGAACAACGTTGATAACACACCAATGTTTTAGTTGTTGTTATGTAATGCTTACCCTGATAAGTACTTTTCAGTCTCTCGTGCTATGCCAGTAAGGAAGGGCACAAGAAGCTTGGATAGAGCAGTGTCAGCATGGCTGACCCAAACTAGCTAAAGCGGTATTCGATACCACAGCATGTTATGCCTGGTATATAAACTGGGGGGAGTTGCCCAGAAAGGACTGATCGCTACTTGGGTCAGCAGGTAGTGAATATCTGTGCTGTGTATCACTTGTCTTTCTTGGATTTTATTACTGTCTTTCTTTCTCCTATTATCATTGTTATCATTCTTATCAGAGTTTATTTCAATTATTAAACTGTTCTTATCTCAACCTGCAGGTTTTACATTTTCCCAGTTCTCATCCCCACCACACCAGGGCTGGGGAGGAGAGTGAGTGAGTGGCTGTGTGATACATAGCTGCTGACTGTGTGCACTGCACACATCATTCTTGTTTGTTGTTTTTCCTGCTTAATGAATGACTATCAAAGATTTCAGTTAATTCCTTAATGTTTCAAGAGACAGAGAGGCTGAGTCCCTGAGGAGGCACTAAAATCTCTCAGTGGGAAGCTGTCTTACTGTCTTGGGTTCCGCAATTGTAGTCATTTTTCTCCTTAGTAGCTGGTGCGGTGCTGTGGTTTTGACTTTCAGCATGGGAACTGTGCTGATAACACCGATGTTTTTAGTTGCTGCTCAGTAATATTTACTTTGACCAAGGACTTTCTGAGTCTCATGTTCTGCCGGAGAGGAGGGGAAGTGGGGAGGAAGCAGAGACAGGACACCTCACCCAAACAAGCCAAAGACACATTCCATACCACAGCACATAATGCCCAGTATATAAACTGGGGGCAGTTACTCAGAAGGGTACAACAATGTTTGTGTTTCTAAGACATTATACCAAAGTGCCAGCATTCCAGAAAAAAAAAAAAAAAAAAAAGAAAAGGAAAAAAGAAGTAATATCCTGAAGTATTTGTGCTGTTGGAGGGCCAGCATGAGATGAAAGACTTAGTGTGATCCAGTCTACACTGGTTGTTGGAAAGTTTTCTGTAGGAAACTATGTTGTGAACTGCAGTCACACAGGCATTGCTAGAGAGATCCCTAGTTTTCTCTCCTCCTGAGGGAGCTGCATTCCAGAAGAGATCTCAGAAATGCTCTGAGATTGCAAAGATGCATTGAAGACCAGGACACTGGAGCAAATGTAGGACTATTTCTGGATGACACATTGCCTACACAGCTGCTAAATTTACATAACTGGAGGTTTTTAAATACATCTTCAGTAAATACCTGTCAAGAATTTTTTTATTAGAGTTGATCCTGACATAAAAATTGCTGACCTTCTGTAATCCTCTCCTGCTCTGTTTTTAGGATACCATGATTAAACATATAAAGAACTTCAGGTGCAAGAAGCTTAAAACTGGATGGCAGCAGGGCTTTTTTAATACAAATATACCTCAAAAGTAAGGTAGCAGACCACTTCCAAAGCTCACCTAACATGACAGTATGCATAACTTTGTGCAAAATCATGCTGTAAGTGTATGGTTTGTTTCTGAGTAAAACTTCAGTATTTTTTAGAAGGCAGAACATTGACACCACTTTGGACACCAACTCTTAAATTCTGCTTAATTTGCACTTCAAACATAAAAGATTGTTAACAACATTGCCCCGGTGGTAGAGCAATTGAAAGTTTGTGCAGAATATCTAGAGGCAGAGCTTCAGGTGCTCTAGCCTAATTTGTTTTAAGGATTACAAGGTGTTTTAATCAAGCTGGAAATATATTCTCATTGCATTAAACATTGCTCTTTTATCAGGGGAACACTTATACAAAGCTTTTTGAGGTAATATATAACAAGTGGACTTAAGTTACTAAATGAAATGGCTTGCTGAGTGTTCAGTCTGTTACAAATTTTTTTCATCTTGAAATACGGGGTTGTAATATGGAACTTTAAAGTCACATGCAAGTGCTTTTAGGTTTGTTAGACAGTCTTTAACAACAAATTTACCTTCATTCAACTATTTTCCATTACATCTACTGTTCTGTGTAAAGAGTATCTAATATTTATGAAACTGAAAACCAGCATAAGCTACAGATAACATACTTGAACTGCTATCAATTTTGTTATGTCCGAGCATTTTCTTATGAAGTAAGAACCTAAAGCTGTTCATGCTAAGAAAGGTTGAAAAAACCTTCCACAGAAAATATCAGAAAGATGTTGATAGGAATCTCTTTTCCCTAAACTGAAAAAGTATGAAAAAGTCAAATACTATGTTTGTGACATATTGATATTAACTGACAAATCTCAGCCTAGATCCTGACATGGTTTCAGCGCCTGCCTTTCTCTGAGTTGTTTGCCACCTGAAGAAATTTAAAATCGTAGATTGTTAGAGGACTAACCTTTAGGTTGTTAGAGGAATTCTGTCATTGCAGGATTTGTGTTTTTACAAACTGCTTCTCTTTTATTGGAAGAACACTTTCATGGAGTCATCTGCTATGTCTTATGACAAGTTTTAATCAAGCTACCAAACTAATTTGCTCAGCATACATTTTCTGGTAAATTCATGTAGTATAGTATCATCATCACTGTTACCTTGGGCAGTGTGAGAAATCTCAGCTCTTGTGTACCAGCTGACTCAATGCCTTATACTTCCAGTGTCTGATTCCCCTGCATAGAAGTTCCTTTTCCTGCTCTAGGATTCTGACATGCTATCAGTATGTTTAAATTTCGAATTGGAAAGAAAAGCCATCTTGAGCACTGAAAACCAGTTGACCTCTATCCTAGTTTATAGATTCTGTTCTACCTTCTCCTGACCCCAGTAATACTGAATATTTTATTTTCACAGGAGTATAATTTCAAAGATAGAGTGAAAGGCAAACATCCTTGCAAGTAGTGTGATTTTTCAGTGGGTGATTCCCAGAGGCTAACATTGAGGGGTACCAGGATATGAGATTGCTCCCACTTCAGAAGCCAATTTCCGGTGCTGCATATTGCTTAGTTCTCTTCAGTTGAGTCCCTAAAACATTAGTTACCAATATTATTTCAGCTATTTTAAGCTTCTATTATTATTATTATTATTTTCAGCATTGTTTATTCAAACAGAGCTGCTACACAAGCCAGGCTAAAAATAGACTTGCAATGATAACTGCAATGACTGGCATATAGCCAGGATAAATGGCAGCTTTTGAATTTCGTATGCATTTTCACTGCCAAAGCTAAACTACTAATTAAGCAATAATCCCACAACACTGACAGGTGTACAAGGAATAAAAACTTCCTGGGCTCAACTTTATTTAAACAGATATGCTTATTTCTAAATTACTCAATGTCTCTTTTGAGGTTATCACAAATCCATTATAGGACTTGATAAAGAATGCAATGAAATAGATAGGAAAGATTCCTTTGCGGTTTTGTCCTGAAGATTTTACTAACATTGAGGTCCAGTTTGAAGTCAGAATTCCAGAACTTCTTGCTGAATGCACTTTCCACCATTAGTGTGTATGTATGTTGCCATTCTTTCCCCTATACTCTTAGCTAAATCAGATTCACTGTGGGACAAAAAGGCAAGTGTGAAGATTTTTCAATGATCTTTTAGTTTCTTCGAGCTGAGAAACTTTTCTTGCCATCTTGGGGTTTTGGTTTTATTTGATGATTCGGTTCCGAAGGTCAGGAGACTTAATTCCTGTGTATTTTCATGGCTAGTCATAGTGTTCAGATTCTTAGGAGAAACACAGACTAACACACTGAAGAATGTTCTACATGGAACTAACCAGGTATGAAATTTTAAGATATGTTTGCCATAAAATGTACTTGCAGATTAGTTCAGCCAAAATTTAGTGTAGGATTCCAAAGGTTTGGACCCAGAATCAGTCATTTAATTTCAAGTGATTTCAGTTCAGATTTTATTTGTTTCAGATTAAGAAGAGTAAATGAGGGTTTAATATATTCAAAGCACAATCATGCTTTTTCTGAGGACACCTAAAGTAGCTGATTTTGATATTATCATATATTTAATTATGACAAAAAATATTTCTTTTACTCTTTTTAACTCTATTTTTATTATTATAATTAAAATTTAAGAAAATAATGACATACTTCTCTCTTTCCTTGTATACAGAATACCACAGGTATAGTTACTGTAGAGCAGCTACAATATTCCTTTGTATCCACAAGTGGTTTGAAACCTGAAATTTTACAGTCAAGCTACAAATCTAGTCTTTATGTCAAAACAATGTCAGAACTAAAAATTAGTCGCTTTATCAAGGTACTAAATTTCTTCTTAATTATTAGAATTCCCAAAGGGTTTATTTTATAGGGAAATAAAATTGCTTTATCAGTTTTCAGTAATTTGGCACTTAGCAAGTTTTAAGTCTGTGTTTCCAAATGCATGAGATTTGCATCAGGTGTGGTAGAAGATGACTATGCTATAATACAGCACTGTTGAGACATAGGGAGCTGTACTCCTGAAAAAAAAAAAAAAAAAAAAAGTCTGATTTGGTTTAATAGCAGCCACAGTCCTGGTACTTATTAGTTGGTGGGTATCCCCTCACACTACATAGTACCATATTTCCTGTTTGGGTGTATTGGGGTTGTAGTATTGGTGCTGGCATGTGATTTGTGTTTACCTCAAGAGGAAAATAATAGAGATGTGGCTGAAATGACCAGCTGTAAAACTCAAGTAGGGTAGGATGCCATAACCAGCAGTGCAAGACCTGCTCCTGGTCAATAAACACATATTGTTATGAATCAAAATTTTCCCTAATTATTAAACAGGGGAAGTTTAGATTGGATATAAGGAGGAAATTCTTTCCTGTTAGGGTGGTGAGGCACTGGAATAGGTTGCCCAAGGAGGCTGTGAATGCTCCATCCCTGGCAGTGTTCAAGGCCAGGTTGGACGAGGCCTTGGGTGATATGGTTTAGAGCGAGGTGTCCCTGCCCATGCCAGGGGGGTTGGAACTTGGTGATCTTAAGGTCCCCAACCCTAACTGTTCTATGAGTCTATGATTCTATGATTATGATGTTTGAGTAATATTTAACAATACCGATTACTTTAGGTCAAATTCTGTCATCCTGTTCCGTTTGCTTGAAGCCTTTCTCACATACATTTTAATTTTCACCTATGCATTCCACCTGACAACTTGAACAACGAACTTACAACTGTTTTCTGAGAAGCTAAATACAACTGGCATTTGAAATAAACATCCCTGTAGCTAGTGAGCAACTTGCACCTCTAAGAGTCTCTGTTGAATAAGTGCTCAATAGCTTGAAAGAATAAATTAAGTTACAAAATACTCTTTAGAAGTTTAATTTTTCCATTAACCATCAGATTATATTTAAAGATTGTAAGCAAACTTTATGTGAGAAACACCATGGTAATTGTGTAAATCCAGATACAATATGTGAGAGTTTGTCTTTTGGTCATATCTTATTTATTGCCTTACGGCAGCCCAGTTTACTAGAACTGAACACCTGGAACACTTCATTTAGCTTCTGACCTGATGTCTGTGTCATGTGCTTGAGCACTGAAAGCATGTTAGAATCGTGGTGGGCTGAGGTATGCCAAAACCTACTCAAGCAATCTGTTAATAGGATGTTACATGAAAAAAAAAACCATCACTACCCCTTGTGTTTTTAAATGAAAGAGGCCCAGATGCCTGTCCTTTTTCTTGGTTTGCTTATGGCATCTCAGTGAAGTCTGTATATGCTCAGGACATTAAGATCTTGTCAACCTGTTTTCTAATTCCAGTGGGTCTTGTTTGGAAAGTAAATAACCTGGCTGCTAAGATCAGGAAAGTTGTATCTATTGCTACAAAAACTATTTCCCTCTGCAATTCCTTCTGCAACAAGCAGAAATAAACAGTGTGAAACATTATCAACAATCCATTAAGACGGGATTTTCATCATATCTGAACATTGCACTTAGTTTAATTAATGTCTCATCCATTTTCGACACTAGTGGGACTTTTCTGAAGGTCAGAGCTTCTATGTGTAACAACATATTAAGACCTTAGTGCACAATACCTTTATATTATTTTTAATGTGAAATTCAACGGGAAGCTCAGTGACATCTCAGACGTGAAGCACAGTCATAGCAATCAAAAAAGTTAAAATTCAATTAATAATTATCGCAAACAATTGTCAGTGAACTGAACTCCATGGAGCTGTATTGACCTATGTCACATGAAGTTCTACACTTTGAATGCTATTTTTTAGCTGCAGTTGTGTAGTTGTATAACCGGAGAAATAATTATATTCACTTGTGTTATCGTTCATTTCTTTAAAGGTACCCTGTAATTAAGCAATTGCCACTTTAAAGGTTTCCATGACTATTTTTTAATTCACTTATTTTTATCTTTGGCAGTAAAGTTCATTAGCATAATATGAGCACATCCGCAGTTTTAATTAATTCATCATTATGACATAACTATGAGGTAATGACCTTGCTTGACACACCATGAGGATAAGACCAAATCTGCAGTGTTTGCTTACTGTGACAGATATCAAACAAGTAGAAAGGAAAATTTGGACTGATAAAATCAAAAATACTAACAACTGGAAATTGAAATCTGACAGGGATCTCAATTTGATGACATTAATAGTCAGAAATTAAAATATATTCTGGGTTTTTTTGTTTGCTTGTTTGTTTTTTTTAATTCTTCCATAAGACTTGTGTTTTTCAGAAGTCAACCAGTATAATCTTTTTACACGCACAGCATAAAGTTTTATTGTATTTAAAACACTTTTTATTATTTTATTAAGAGTATAACCCATATTACTTAAAACTAAAGGTATAAAAAATAGCATAAGACACATAATGTTATTTCTTATACATCCTATATATCACATTATGACTTTGACATCAGATAAAGACAAATAATTTTGAAAACTGACATAAACCACTGTTTTATAATTTTATGAAGTTACGTTTCAGTATGGAGCAGTTTTACATAAAAATATAGTTAAACCTCTCAAAAACTGGCAGAGTGATTGTTTTCCTGTAGGTAATTTTTATTTATAGCCAATAGAATTGTTAATTTTCATTAATATAATTTATAACTGAAAAGTTAACGTCTTAAAAAAATGTATATAGTGTTAATCATTAATTCAACCCCCACACTGAGTGTTGACTAATCAGATCACATCTTTCCAGTGGCATTATATGAACTTGATCATGAAAATCACTCTAAGACTATCAAGACCTAGCACTTTTAAAATGTGAATCCTGACAAAGTTTGCAGTTTGGCTCTGTTAGTGAAATCTTCTCATCAAAGCTAGAGAACAGTTGTCAGTGCTATGATACGTTGAAAAAAAAGCAGAATAATATCTCTTAGCTACCAATCACCAACAGCAAAATCACACAAACAAGTTACTATATGGCTCATTTTCTCTTTTATCTTCTTTTAGAGAAAATGTTACTGAAATTGAAGTACAGTCCTAGTAATAAAATTTTAGTTGTCTTAGATTTTATGAAAAACTCTGGAATGGTCTGAGGTCTTTGTCAGACTGTTATTAAATACTATATTAACTGTTAAATTAGCAGAATTTTAGAGGCTTTGAACAATAATAATTTTTAAGTGTTTAAGAATTACGTAGAAAGGTTTATTAGGTTCTTAATATTAGTTTTTCCAATTAGTTTTAAAATATTTTGTCTGTGTTTGGTTGACTGAGGTCTTCTTCTTTGTTTTAAAGATTCACTTAGTATCCAAAACAGTTTCCTGAAGAATCCAACAAGATGTCAAATAACCTGCATAATTGTATTCGTCCACTAGAACTGTAATGTAACCAGGTTGAAAAAATCAGGTGCAGATGCAAATGCCTTAAAACCTCATTTAGCTAGAAAGGCAGGGCAAGAATGTGCCTGTGTTTATGAGACTTCATGTGCATCTATGATTTCATATTAAACACGCATCAGATAAAATACATACAGAACACAATTGCTGAGGTCTCACCTATTATGGGTAAAGGTCCTCACTACTTATTAGCCAAAATGATAATCTTCTTGAGTAAATCTTGAATTCTATCATGCATAGTAACAAAGGTAGAGGAAGTGTGGAGACTGCTCTTTGGAGTAGCCTGCAGCTCTTTTTTCTCACATGTTCACAGTTGGTACTAGATTCCCCCTTTACAAAAGGCAACATGTGTCCAGAGCCACCTTCCTCAAAATATAAGTGTTGGCAGAAATTGAACCATCATCCTTTTCAGACTTTTCCAATGACGTATAGGTCCTCTAAACTGGGAAGCTTGATAAGAAAACAATGTCCCAGTTAATACAGGAGAATGGAAACTCGCTATCCAAAGGTCTTCTGTTCTTATTTTCTTGGAGTGCGGCAGATACTGATTCAAGCCCCTTGTCCCTAAGAAGGACCTTGAATACAAGACTTCTACTTCTGACAGATAAGCTATTATGCAAAAAAAAAAAAAAAAGTACATAATTTTCAGTTAGACCGCCAAGCACCCACAAGCATAGCTGTTAGCCATCCCAGATATATCAGAAGGGAGGTTAACTGAGAAGTTTTAAAACTCATTTGCCAGCAATCTGCTGAAATGACACAATACATGCATAGATTCTTTCTTGGATAGCTACAGCCTTTTTCCATAGAAAAATTCCAGAAAATAATTTTGTCTGGGAAACTAAAGGTTATTAGTTCAGGACGTGACATGACAATGACATAGCATAGCTCAACAATGTTTATATTTCTAAGGTGGGACTCTATCCTATGACTGGTCATCTGCTATGTACCTAGTGCTTATGATCATGTTGATCTTGCACTGTTACACTCTTACAGAAGTCACAATCATTTCAGTCCAAGTGTATCATGTATCACTTGATCTGCTGCACCATGTGAGGAGAAATGTACAAATCTTTTTTCTCTGTTGCCTAGATTATCTAACACCTTTATGCTTTGTCTCTGAACATAGGATTTCAAAGGCACTTTTGATCTTGGTTGGGTACTAGTTACCCATAGAGGCAAAATGCCCGAAAACCCAGTTTTTACATCAATTATTCCTTGATAAAGTATTAGTCATTGCAGTGTTTAAAGTTAAGAGATTGACATTCTGGTTTTCATATTTTTAGACTCTTGAAAATTTTCCTTCTTTACCTCAGACATGAATAACTGATGCAAAGATAGTACTACATAGATATTCATTACCCATTGCAACTCTACTTCTGTACTTCTGAATTGTCCTTTAACAGACAGCTGTAATACAGTTTAAGCTTCTGAGGAACAAATAAACAAAACAAAATGGAATAATGAGTTAAAGACGTCTATTTTGGTTGCAGAATGACATTATAGTCTAAAAAAATTTGTTTTGCACATTGCCTTCCAGGAAAGTGTGTAAGAACATAACGTACATCTGAAAGGTCTTTATTAGATGTGGCATTAAACTTCATCTTATCACACCATTAGATTTCAGCCTATGATGTTCACAATGTTTGTATAGATGGATTTGAGCCTGAATCAGCCCTGTCCTGTTAGTCCACCTTTTCTTTTTGTTTTTAAAGGAGTCATTCTCAGGTTTTCAGGTAAGTGTATGGGTAAGTGCTTTTAGTGTACAAGTGACAGAAAACAGACACACATGGCAAGCTCCTAAGTACCAAGGCCTTCCTAGACACCATTTGATAACTCTTTTATGTGCCTTTCACAAACTTCAGAGACCAACCTTTTTTTACTGAGTTAGTTTTTCCCCTCAAAACCCCAGAAGTAAAAAATTAGATCTTGTTAAAACCCAATTTGCAAATTACAACATTAATGAGTCATGCCATGTTTGTTGAGGCAACATCAGTTCAGTAAGAGCATGTGTTAATGACTGCTTTAACTAACATTCAAAAGTGGTAAAAAAAAAAAAAAAAGGCAAAAAAAGGGCCAGAAAATTGAAAAAAAAAAGAAAAAAAAATTGTTGTTTGGTACTGAGACTTCAAGCAGATGATAATGAGATAAGCAGGTTTAGGTCCCTTATTACATATTTTCCAACCAGGCCAGGAGGCTTTTCTCAGAAAGTGTGCTGCAAACAGGATGAAAATTGGATGGAGGGACCTGGAATAAGTTAATACAATTTTCCACAGTAAGCATGTCAAATAATATATAAAACCTCAGGGTAAGCTGTGGCTTGTGTTTCTTTAGCACTTAGAATATACTTGATTGTTTACTCTCATTATTTCTCTCCGATTTTTTTTATGGGGCTTGCATTTTAACTGGTTTCTTTAATGAATATTTTCACAAATTTGTGAAATTGCCAGCTGCAAATTAGAGACAGTTGCTTAACAAAATCCCTTAGTATTGTGATAAATATTTACCCCCCAAAAATATTGCTAAAAAAGCATGTAAGATAAAAAAGATAATAAAACCTTTAATTGCACATATGGTGAGGCAGAAGTTCCAATGTCAGTGAAACAGTGCTGTTTGTGATGGATTTATGATTTAGGTCTTATACATGTGAGGTCTGAGATTTCAGCATTTTTATTCATTTCTGTGTATCGGTAGAACTGGGAATGAGTTGATTGATCAATTTTAGTTGTCGATTGAATTGCTCACTCCTTATTTCTATGCAGAAAATTACTAACTTTCAGTTAACCTTAGTCAAATTTATTTTCTCTCAGTGTAATTATGAAAAAGTCAGATATAACCCTGTTTAGTTAGGAGTCATCTTTCCAGCTGACACATCTCAGTTTCTGAAACATCACGGCATTCACATTATTTACTAGTTTCCTGGTCATGTCAAAATACAAAGATAAACAGATTTCAGTGTACAATACCATACACTGACCTGCAAGTTTCACAAGTAAATTACTTATTAAATACATTACAAACAAGGTCAAAATTTAAAGAAAAATTAATTTTGATGCCTAGGCTTCTAGAACTAGATTTTGCCTCATTGTATAATTTAGTCATATTTTATTTGCCTGGACAAAATGTTTGAAAAACATTAAACTGAATATCTTCTCAGATAAACTAATGTTAACTTCACTGCTTTGATAATATTATTACACATTCGCAGTAGTGACTGGAAAGAGAATCAGGTCTCACCCTTTAATGCTGATTTAACGTCAAAGACATTTTCTTTGTGTTCCTCATTATATTTTTAAACTTCCACATGCTCCTGTCTTTTTCAGCATCTTATTCCATAAACTGCCTCTCACAGCATGTTGCTGACTTGAACAAAGATATTTTCATCACAATGTCTACACTTAATGTCCTAAAGTGGTAGGAGATTGAAAAAAATGTTGTGAGATAATTGTTCTGATCTATTTACTGCAGCCTCCTGTCACTGATATACCCCTGCAGCGATACTGTCAGTAACCTGAAATAAGGGAATAGAAATGGACTCGTTACATAAAGAAGATTCAAAATCAGAAAAAATCTGCACTCACTGAAGTCTGGGAATTAGTAACATAAAAAATGAGGTAGTGAAGCTATATATTCATGCAGAAATAGGAATTTATGATTTAACTACAGCTTGTTAAGTTTCTGCCATCTCAGTAGATGCAAGTGTCACAATGGGGATATAATGAAATTTAGTATCCTGGATAGTGAGTATCTTGCTAGTTAAAGAATACTCTTTGTAAAGGGTCTAATATTATGAATGGGTGATGAAAACTTACAAGTGATCTGTGCCACTAGGCGGACATTTTCTAAAATATTTTTTCACATATAGTTGTGTTTTTCAGTAGTTTTAATACAATATATGGCAGCACTTTCATATTCATTCCCTTTTAACTATGATCATATGGAAAAGAGCTTATAATCAAAAACATGCAAAATCAAAATATCTCTTATTTTTTAGGATGTAATGTATTATGAATTATTCTTCATTCGCATCCATGTATGTTTTCAGTTGCATTTGAAAGGGCATAAGCTTTCTAGACAACTTAGCAATGAGCAGGGCTTGCTGTGAATGAAAATCAATATAAATACAGTATGAAACAAAGCATACATCAATATGTTGACAGAGGTCAGCTGTAGACTGGCCAATCAGATGAGAAATAGGATGAGCAGTTTCTCTAATATTTATCTACAGGAGTAATGAAATTGTTTTCTGAGCAGTGAAAATAGTGCTGCTTGATTTCTTGCAGCTTTCTGTACTATGCTCCAAAGACAGAACAAATTCAGATCCCCTGTCATATATCCTGTATCTGTATTTTCCCTTTCAGTATTTCCCACACTTTGCTACATTTTTTTTCCTTTGACCTTGAACAGTCTGTTCTCAGTATACCTCAGACTTCTTTATTCACTCACTAATTACCAGTTACATAAGAAGTGGTATAAGTTGATCCATTTGTTATTTTTTGACTGCTTACAGGACAAACAACAGAACATTAATGAGCTGAAGCTTTTCTCAGACTGCAAGTATGTGGGACAGCCTCTTTTTTCCAGCTACCTGGGTGATGAAGCACAAGATAAATTATCTTTGAGAGTTCCACTTTTCTCAAATTTGGCAGAAGTTTACTGATCGTTTAAAAAATTATCAGGAAATATAAACAGTTGAACAGAGAGTTAACTCACGTAAGCTTCATTTCATTAAGGAATTTGCTAAAAATGAATTTCCCATAGTGGATTTTAAGGAACCTAATAAATACAAAAAGTTTCACTTGTAAAATATAATTATTTAAAATTTTAAATAAAGTGATCAGCTGAACAAATTTTATTTAAGATTTGATACCTGTAGTGTAAGTTCATCTTACACTCATAACTGCCTACGTGTAATTATATATAATTTCGTTTCCTTTCCTATGTGAAGAAATTATGGTTTTAAACACTGATATTTCTATATTTATTTTTTAAAAGCCCTCCAAAAATCAGTACAATTGCGAACCACTCTAGATGTTAGATAGATGTAAAGTAGCAGCAGTCAGGATGATTTGGAAAAGTAATTAAGAAAAGCACAATTCTTAAATCTGATTTTGGTTAATAGGAAAGAAAGGGAATGAGGGGAAGAAAGTAAGAAATAGCAAACTGGAAAAAATGCAAATCAGGGAATAGAAAGTACAGAAAGATTAAAGTTTCCTTTTAAAGAAACACTAGTTAGGAAACCAGTCAGGACAGGTAGTCTGACCTCCTCTGACCACTAGTGCTAAATCAAATAGCAAATGAGATACTAGAGATTGCTAGTATCTCAAAATATCAGGAGTAAGTAACAGTTATTAAATAATGGCACGAATATATTGTTTGTACATAATTCACACAGCGATAAAAAAGTTTCTGGAGTGTCTCATTTTACAGTATTAATATACTGGTTTATTCATCTAGGAACATCACTGTGACTTTACTTGCAATATGTCATAAATGGAAGGCACTGAATCCAAGCAGACCTATCGGGATTAGATTGAAACAATAATAATGTCCAAGGAGAGTAAAATAGTAATCATCACTTCTCTGCAAGCAGATAATTTCTTTGCACACATAGTCTGTTAATGTAAGACAGGTCTACGCTTGAGAAAGTACTAATATCAGAGGAGACTACAATCAAAGGGGGTTAGCACCATGTAATCATCTGTGGGCACTGATGTGAAGTTTTATTTTAGTCTCAGAGGACTCTAAAAGGAAGGATATATGTAAGGAAGTACTTGTTGATCCTTTTCTAGAGGGTTGCCAGAAGTATGAGAAGACACCACAAACTTTCAATAAATGTGAAAAAAAGAAAACCCAAAGATTGGCCATAGTAGTTCCCTGTCTTCAGATATTCAGGACTTCAGTCTTGTACCAAATAATAGAAAATATATTTGAAGCTGGTCTGTGTTGTTATCTGCTATAAGGCAGTTTTCCTCCCCTGTGAATGAGGCAGAAGAACAGAAAAAAATGGAAACAGAAGATCATGAATTTCAGAAAAGCCTGATTACATGGTACATGGTGAATTACAGTACAATCCAGGTGAAGATTTTCCACGGTGTACATTAGTGCATAAATGTGTTTTGTATTTCTTGGTACATTTTAATGATCAACATATATGTTTGTCTTGGTATGATAGTGGCTCTCCATTTTGAAACAAACAAAATCTTCATCGAAAGCTGCAACTAAAAATAGCTCTTCACAGCTCAGACATTACTTACTCAGTTTACTGTTTAATTGTTCTCATCAACTTCAGCATGTCTGTAATATTTTCAGTTAATTTCTTTACTGGATATTGAAGTAGAAAAATACAACAGTAAAGGTTGCATACCATAAAAAAGCATAGGCTATAAAGGCACTGGCTATAAAACATGATGTTAAGCATCGTTTACAACACTGTGTGCTCAGCAAAAGTCATTCTATAGCAAATGTTTTTAGAGTTATTATCTGACAGCATTAAAAATTTGGCTCATTGAGTTTAAGACCAAAGAAACAGAACACTTCTCTGAATGACAACTGTATGAAAACTGCTAGATACATTGGTTGTTAAGAGATCAAAAAAGACTGTTCCAAAGGAAAAGCAGTACACAGACTTCTAAAAAGAGCTAGTACACATTAAAGGGGCAATTTTCCAAAGTTTCATTAAACAAGAGGCAGCAACAGCTTGATTACTATCTGTGTTCATTTGGATGGAAAATAATTTTAATGGTTGTGAATGTTTATCAGACTCTACTGATTTAAATATGCTCTCACAAAGATTTGCTGAGTATAGCTGAGATGCAAACTTAGAATGCAGTTGATGCTCAAGGTCCTTAAACATATGAAAGATAAGCAGCTGAGGGAATTTGGAGAATCTACACACCTGAATGGTGTTGGTAGTAGGTACAGTAAAACTGAAATTTATGAGCAATTTATTTATCAACTAAACACCTCCCCTAAAGTAATAAAATATGATGCATCCATGTTACAACCTCACTGTCGCTAAAATTACACAATCACTGCTATGGACAAACCTATCCTCCAGCTGTTTGTCAAGTGGGACTCAAAGGTAATATGGCCTTCAGTGAGATGCAGTAGCAGTTGTTGGTATTAAGGTGCTTCTCATCAAGCTATTTCTGAATACTTTTGTTTATTGAAAAAATGCAGGTTATACTCTTCCTGCAGAAAAGTCCACGTATATATGCTAATTACTGTACATTGGGTAAAAGCAGCTATGCTGGAGAATGCACAATTATCAGATATCAGATAACAAGTTGTCGTGGTTTAACCCCAGCCAGACAGCTTGTTCATCCACTTCCCCCACTTTTGCCCTCCCCCTACTCCTGGAGGGACGGAGAGGAGAATCAAAAAGAATGCAACTCCCACAGGTTGAGATAAGAACAGTTTAGTAACTAAGGTATAACACAAATCACTACTGCTACCACCAATGATAGTAATGATAAAGGAAATAACAAGGGAAGAGAATACAACACCTCATCACCAGGCGACCGATAACTCGCTCCCTGCAGCCCGACCAAGCACTGACCGATACCTCCTCCAACCCTGCAGTCCCCTCTCCCTTCCGGGTAACTCCCAGTTACCTCCTGGGCATGACGTGCTGTGGTACGAAATACTTCTTTGGTCAGTTTGGGTCAGGTGTCCTGTCTCTGCTTCCTCCCGGCTTCCCTCCTCCCTGGCAGAGCATGAGGCTCAAAAAGTCCTTGGCCAAACCAAAACATCATTTTTATCAGCTCTGTTCCCAGCCCGAAAGTCAAAACACAGCACTGCACCAGCTGCCAAGAAAGAGAAAAATGACTGCTACTGCTAAACCCAGGACACAAGTGCACAGTTTGCAAAAGCAATGTCATCTTAGAGAATTGTGTGCCCACTCCTGTATTACAGCCTGTTGAATCAGTCCTGAGTAAGAGCAATACTGTACTTCAGAGCACAATGAAAAGAGACTGATGAGAGGTGGACAGCGAGTGATAGTCTTTGTATACTAGTCTTTGCTTAAAATTTATCATTCCTAGAGATCACAGAGGCATAGAATGGTTGAAGTTGGACGGAACCAACTCGGAAGGAGATAGGCCATCTTGTCCATCCTCTCTCCCTCAAGCAGGGCCACCTACAGCAAGTTGCCCAGGACTGTCTAGAAAGTTTTTCATTATTTGCAAGGAAGAAAACTCTAAAATCTCCCTGGGACATAACAATCATCTGAGAAGACAAAAACCATCACTCCAAACATCCCCTCTTTCTTATTCCCCTAGCTTTATATGCTGAGCATGATGTCACACATTATGAAATGTCACTTTGGTCGTCTGGGTTCAGCTGTCCTGGCTGTGTTCCCTCCCAACTTCTTGTGCAACCCCAACCTCAATTGATTGCTTCTAGGAGGTGCGTATCTATCCCTATTTGTTAGTTTAGATAAGACAACTGACATTTAGATGACCAACAGCAGAAAATATTAATCACCACCTTAATTTTTAAGCACCCCGGATGCACTTTGCTTGCCCTTGCACAGCTTCCCAGTGGCAGTTGAGGTGCACCAAACCTTCTGCTACAGTTGCCCTCAGAATTCCACATGACAATTTCCAGCTCTGTGTAGATACCCTGAATGTTGTATGCCACCACGTACATGACTTCTTGTGGGCAACTGAAAGGATCCTGTAAGGTTCAGTGAGGTGCTTCTAGGCAATGACATAGAAGTTCCATAGTTCAAGTATTCCCAGTTTTCACCACTATGCCATTAAATAGCCCAAGCTCTGGGTAGGCATATTTTCATAGCTTTCACTAACTTTGTTTGTAAGGATCTGAGAGCAGTTTGTAACTTCTTTTTTTTTTTTTTCTTTTTTTTTATTCCTGCAAGAATTGAGGATATTGAAGGTACAGCTAATCTCCCAGTCTAGCTGATTTTTGAAAGGGAAAACCATATTTCTCTTCCCTGCTGGCTGCATCTCCCTTCTACTGCTAAAATAGTCTGTTTTTTTATTGTAGACATAGACATCTATGCATACATAAAAGAAAGCCTAGCCCTTCCAGCAAGTTTTCATGAATCATGAGTATCTTAATAATCACCAGTCACTTTGCAGTATTACGTACACAAGGGTCTAAGTCACTGCTGACCTGTTCTCCCCTCTGGGAGGAGCGGGGTGCCCACAGCGGACATGAGCCTTTCAGCCCCAAGGTTCTAGGGATGCATTTGCACCAGCTATCTCCCCCGATTTTTTCTGGGAGTCCCACGGGGGAGGGCTGTATGTGCCTGTGACACGAAGAGGCCATTGCTCTGGCAGGCTCGTAACAGACATGAGTGCAGTGGGAAGGGGGTTGACCTATTCTAAATGGCTTCAGCTGGCTCTGACCACCCAAGGTCTCAGCTCACTGAGAGTGACTTTCATTGCCCCTGCCAGGGATGCAATGGCTGGAGCTCTTCTAGTTACAGCAAAAAATCTGATTTACTCTCTGAATTTCTACTACTCACTTTGTATTTCGTGAAGTAAACAAGCACTACAGAAACAGAGGAAAAGGCTGCACAGTAATGCAAAAATGAAGCTTCAGAAATGTGCATGAGGAGCATATTGAGCATTATAAATTATGTATTGGTGTCAGCACACTTGACTACCCTACTAAAATGCACAGGCAAGTATGATGAAAAGAAACATCAAACCTGAACAGCGACAGAACCAAATAACTAATTTGAGAAGCAGGTACATTTTGCATGTAATTCAGATATAAAATCTCAAAACAGAAAAAAAATACTCCTGAACGTAACAAGACAAGAGTAAAAGACATGAAATCATTAGATAACACCTTCATGTGCACTAACGGTGAAATTACATTGGAGGTAATCCCAGAAGTGCTCACTAGATACTATACTGACTGTGAGATGAGAGCATTCACGGTAGACATGCATTTTCACTTTCTTTATTCAGCTTTATGTCCTTTCAGTGAATTTTTGTTTTATTAAGAAAACTTATGTCCTGATAATAGTGGGGACTTAAAAATAATGGGGAAATTTTTAAAATTATTAATTAACTAGAAACAACTCATTAGACTATTGATCCTTTTGCTTCTACAGGTTTCATCTGAATAGGAAAAGCAATAAATTCTTCAAAGACTGGGGTAAGCTAAACCAGACATTATACTTAGTTATACTAGAAAATAATCCCCAAAACTTCCCTCCTTTCCCACCCAAAATTTCTTACTGCACAATATGTGGGTATACCTTTACATTTTCTCTTCTTCCCCACCACACAGCATGTGATGGTTCTTGGAGGCTCGGTTTGAGCATCTTATTTAGTTCATAGGACACACCTTTAGGTCTTCTTCAAAACATCTATTTAAATTAAATGAGGTGGTGGTGGCTGGAACTGCTTAAAGCAGTTGGAAGAGACTATGATAAGCAGGCAAACATGCAAAAGCAAACGAAAGTCACTGCCAGTAAGTCTTAGTAATACATTGGGGTGAGGAAAATCAATACATTGGGCATTGATGGCTTTCATTATTCCCCTGCCTGCAAAGTGGCTGCATTAACAGCTTTAGTAAGAATTAGGTTTTCCATCATGGATGCTTCTCAGGTATCCCTTACCATAGCTACAATCTCATGTCACATTCCTTGCCTATGGAGTGTGGTATGGTACTGGAAAAAGAGTGCATCAAAAATACACAAAAGAAAATCAAGATACAGCTAAAAATAGCAATGTTAATTTAAAAAGCATTATTCATCATTGATGAATTCTCTTTGATAATATTTTAACAAGCAAATACATAGCAAAAGATGAGTCAAACAGTGAAAAAAATATAAAAGTATAACTAGGACTCATTGAAAAAGACGTAATTTATAGATTCATGCATATCACAAGTAGCTATTAAAATAAATCAGAATACATAGGAAGCTGTTTAAAATAAATAAATAAAAAAAAATTTAAAAACACCACAACACTAAAAAACTGGGCAAGAAGAAAAAGCAGGAAAGAAAAAAAAACAATGGTTTGTCAAAATGTATTTAAATACTTGAATGTTGATATATGCTAAAGCTGGATGTCACTGTAAACTTTATGCTTTTTTAACTTTATTGAAAATGAGTACTAGATAATTAAAATTATCATTCTTTCTATGCATACGATGTTTCAGAAAAAAGTCAAAAAATGAAATGTTTACTGCAAGACTTTAAAAAGTCTAGTTTCAGAACATGAGAAGTTGAAATAAGTTTGAATAATTATTTTGCACTGACACAATTCTTGCATTTCACGTCTTTCTAAACTGAAGAGAACTTTTTACATAAAGTACCGAGCTACATAATTTGTAAAGGTGTTTGTGACAACAGTGGTAACATCTGAATATGATACTTAAAAAAAAAAATATGAAAGAGAGTTAATATGAAATGTTCAAAATACATTTAAGAAAAAATATTTCCCCCAACATTTTCTTTTAAACACTGTAGATTCTTTTCATACCTCACTGAATGCATAATATGCCAGCATGTTCGTTATCCTTTAATTAAGAAAAATCACTTAAAGGATGGACTTCATGTATACTCAGAAATATTAAGAAATAGATGTGTTCATAATAGAGATTAAAGCAGTTACATTCAAATCTCCTTGGCTTCATGTGCATGGTTGCTACAGTAAGTCTTTACACTTAGGATATGGACTGATGGTGAAAATCACTCAAGTGCGTAGGAGCATAATGGCTCATGGGTGCAGAAGAAACGAAGTATTGCTCTTTGCAGGTTAAGCTTTTGCCAGAAAACTTTGTTATTAGATGTCCAAAACAAGAGAGTTCATTCTACTTTCTACTGAGGCTGTTCAACAGAGTAATGTATTCGTGTGTCTTACATAATGTCCCTTTTCCATACAAAGATCCAAGTAATGAAAAAATAATAGCCTTAAGGCATTTTTGCCAACTTGGATGTCCTCACTGAGAAATTCTTAAGAATTTAAAATGAAGAAGAGAAGAAGAAAAAGAAGAATTTTTTTTTTTTTTTTAGAAGAAAAAAACAGATCATCTTTAGGGGTGGTAAGTAACTAAGCTGTGTCAAAATTCTGTAGTGCTGCTCCCTAGACATTCATGTTGAGTGCTCACAGCTTCTTTCTTGTTTATTTGCCAGAGTTTCTGAAGAATAATTTTTACATGCGTAGAATAGTATCTCATTTCAATATATAATGGGGCTACCATAAATGTACACAGGAAAAGCAGGATAATGAGAAATGCTCCTAGGTCCTTCATTTAGAAATTTGTAGCTGGAGACTGATTTATAGGAATGTCCTTGCAGATGGTGAGCTTGAGAGCATACAAGTGCCAAGTATTTGTTCAGTTATTAAATGGCTGTCCTGCTCTTCAAAGAGCTGGACACAGAAGAAAATACAACACCATAACCTTTGAGAACCATGCACCTGTAAATAAATGAAGATGTATAATTGAACTGAAATACAACTGCATTCATAATGTTCATTGGGAATGTAAATTGAATTAGAAGAATGAAAAACTGTACAAAAAAAAAGGCTTTGAAACTTTAAAATCCTTATCTTTTCCAACTGTAGTTAAAGTCATTAGCTAGGAACTAGGTTGTGTAGTGACAGTAAGGACTCTATTGCATAATTAAAAGAAATAGAAGCAGACATAGTGCATATAGACAACTTATCAGAAGGCTGCTAGAATACTAGCAAGAACAAAGGATTTACTCAGAACAGGAAAAAAATAATACGGAAAATGGAATATAAACTATATGATAAGAGGGTTACAAAGCAATCAATTTAGGTTATTGAACAGAATACCACTGTAATTGAACAGAAAGACCTTGTACTTAGTTTTGTGAAAATATTAACTAATTGCTTAATAAAAATTAAAAAAAAAAAAGGAAAAAAGAAAAGAATTTGGGAATTGATAGTAAGAACGTCATGATGACATTTTATGCATAAGGTACACCCAGACCTTGATTTCTCTTCTCTCTTTGGGTCCCATTAGTTCAAAAGATATAGAAATGAGAAATTACAAAAAAAAAAAAATATGAAAATGCAGCATTTCTGCTGTAAATGTACAGATATACAGCCTGCCAGTGACAAGAGTGGGATAGATGACTTGTTTAGAAAGTGGTTGTCATGAGCTGGCTGTGTGTCTGTAAGACCTCTGTGTATTAAATAATTGGATTGAATCCACTGGTAGCTTGCTAAAATACAGAAGATGTTACTAAATGCACCTCTGGTGACTTGTAAAAGTCAATGATGTCTTTAGTTCATGTATATATTACTTAAGACCAGAGCTAATCCCCTTTCTTAAATTCTTCCTAAAATTCAGAACCTGCTACCCAGGTTTGTGATACAAGCTATATAGACTGGCTGTACAGACTACTCTTTCTGTTTTTTTCCTCAAGTATGTATTCATCCTTATTCTTACTCTATATTCCTAGTTTTTCCTGCTCTCGATAATAAAATCATATATGTCAAAAATGTATGTATATAATCTTGGCAGGAGTCAACTCATTCCACTAAAAATAACCAAAGTTCTGCATATCTAAGGATAAATGAATTACATTTAATATATATTTTTATTCTGTCTTGCTTATTCTTCATATTTTCCCAAAATAGACATTTCCAAGAATGACCTTGTATCTTACTTTCATTTTCCCAGGAGAAAACCTCAATTTAGCAGGAACTTCAAACTTTTTTTCCTAATGAACAACAAAAGGTTACTAAACCAGCCATTGTTTCATCTAAACTGCTACTATACTCAGGGACAATCAAGGTAATACAGTTGTTGAGTCTGAGAGCTGCTCCCCTGTCCAGTTATAAATGCCTCTTGCCGAATGAGATGAATTGCTTTCTAACATCCACTCTCAGTATTGAGAAGGAGCCTGATCCACTTGCCTAAATGTGGGCTTCTGGTGTTATTTGTGATGTGTTGGGGTTTCTAGGACATGTGCAGATATTTAACAGGTATGATCCAGGGAGATCTGATCCCTACGAAACAGAGGCTAGACACTGTATCCTGAAGTATCTTTTCATGGTGTTGTTTACATTTAAGGAGCTGATTCTTCCCTTAGCTTTCCCCTAGATATTAATAAGAGCTCAGACATCTTTACACACGAGTATCTTAAACAAAGATTTTTATTGTAATTTGGGAGGCTGTAAGGTATTTTATATGACCTCCACCTGGTGCTCCAGATGGCTATGTCTGTCCTTTAGGTCCTGTGTCAAGCCTACCGAACTTGTGCAGGTACTATGGATTTCTTACAGTGTATCATATTGCACTGGATGCCTAGTTTTAACTACCAAATTAATTCTTTTTTGAAATTAATATTCCATACAACTTGAGGAGTTTAGTGCTGTACCTGTGTTTTACCAGGCTAACATGGGTGTTTCAATGGAAGATTAAGGAAAAAGAAACAATTCATTGGTGTGAAGAAATCTCTTAGCTTCTACTCCAGCCTCAAATTTTTCACATGTAGGGATTGTTTCATAAGCTGATGAGTGAGATTAATAGGTCTTCTAAACCGTAGCATAAAATGAGACAAACTTCTTTTTTTAGTTCTTGTTTTCTTCCAGTAATTAATTATGGGTTTTTTTATGCATTTGTACCCTGTTGGCGCTCACCTTCATTTAGATTTGCTGCTGGCCTGCTTACTACAGTTTTATTCAATTTCAACTGTTCTTGGCATTTTTCTTCTAATTATGCAGAGGAAGCAATTCAAACACATGTAAAATTTGCTAGAACACCTGCCACCCCCCAGCAGCACCCACACATGAGAAACCTACTGCAGAAAGCTACAGTTGAGATGCCTTAGTCAAACTGAATAGATATTTTTAGGGTTTTTTTAATATATGTTCTTTGCTGCCCATCTAAGCAGCAAAGGATTCCCTTTTCAGCCTTCTGTTCTTTCATCTGGTTGCATCATGTCTGCTTCTCTTTTCTAAAACTCCCTATAGCTTCGATAGAGTGATTACCAACTTAAAAGTTCACATTTACCTTCACATTTTTAGAGCACCCAAAAACAGGAGGTGAGGGGGCTTACTTGTGTTCTCCTTTTAAAATATTTCATAGTCCATTTATTACATTGAGTAAGATGTTACATCATAGCTCTAATACCAAGTACAATACAAAAATGAAGCATACATACTGGATGAATATGTTTTTTGATTTCTCAATGAACCACTTAAAATAAAGGAGAACATAAACAAGCAAATACTCTAGGATGTGTCTTTCAACCTATTTATTATAAGGTAACTTATTTACTTAGGCTACTAAAATAGCGATTGTATTTATTAAGCTCCGCCAGTAGGGATCTCTCTTGCATTTTATTTGAATTCAATCAGAACTTTCTAATTTTATATGTGTAGTCTCCTTCTCTAGACAATTTTAACCCTGGAATGATAAATCCCTAGTCCTATTTATGGAACCACTAGCTAAATAATTAGAGTGCCTTTGTATTCAGAATTCTGATAGGAAGGTATTTCTAAGATATTTCCTTTTTTAAGTGATTTAATTCTTGTTATTCTTGTTTAGTGAAAATGTGCATATGCAGTTAATTCCTATCACCTAGTACCCCCGCTGTCAAAGATATCCCTATATATTTCTGTAAAGTAATTTTGGTCTAATATTTGGAAATAACTCTTATCTTAAATACACAGAAAGAAAAAAAAAATCAATGTGAGCAACAGAATCTAGTGACTTAAAGTCCAGTAGAAAGAGATTTATCTTATTTATGTCAAATGCTTATACAAGACTTTCTAAAGTGCATACGTTTCCTCATTAGGTACAGCTATACCTGCTTAGACTAATAACCTACCTGTTTGCACGTTAAAAAATAGGTAAGATAGCTCCATCTTTCTCTTCCATTTAAAATTTACCATTTTATGTCCAGCATCTATGTATAGCATTTAGTACCCAAATCCTTGACAAAATCATTACTGTAAACTGTAAAATGTAAAACACATGAGGTAATAAAGTCATAGTAGACATAATGACAGTGTCCCAAAAGGTACATAGGTCACTTCAAAATATGTACATTGCTTGGCAGCAGTTATGACTCTGACATAAATTAATTTTAATAAATCTAATTGCTTAAATCCTCACTTAGGATTTAAGAGGAAATCGTCTAAAGCAGGTCTGGTATAAATTTAAGAATTGGTGTACTAGAGGTGGGCTTTTTTGCAGGCCAGTGTGCTCCATCTGTTAATCTTCTGTTGTTATTTTTGAGAATTATTTCCCTGGAGTTTGGCAGTGATGCAAATGTTCAGAATTCTCGAGTGCTCTTCTGAAGCTTGCTTTGCGTTTTGTTGTTTGTTTTTTTTTTCTCGAAGGCACCTGTTTTCTTTTAATGGGCTATGCACATCCCAGCTAGCAGACAACATCTTTAAGTTGTGGCGTTTGTTCCAACATACTAAAAAGATCTTTTAGGCCAGAATATTAGAATGAGATTTTCTGAGCTGGTTTCCTGTTCATGTTCTACTTCACAGTCATATTCAGACACCTAGAAAATGTTAGGATGAATTCCAGAAACTTGAACACGCAAGCAGTGTTTTTGAAATCAGGCACTTAAGTAAGGATTTAAGCAATTAGTTTTCTAAGGCTGAGATTGCAGACTTGTATATAGCTAAACATAAACTGTATACCACAGCAACCAGTGATCCAGGATTCAGCTCATCTGATTTAGAACAATTATGAATTATATTAGAATATGATTCAGAGCTCAGAATAGGATCAATACTTTCTTGCTAGAAATCAGAACACTTTATAACATATCAGGCAGCTCTAGCAGAAATTAAAAAGGTGAGAGCTAAGACTTTTTATTTCAGTTTTTGCTCTCTCCACATTAGAGCTGCACAATGCCAGGATTCATTTATTGTTCTTTTGTTCATACTCTAGTTCCTTCGTTTCTGCGAAGGCCAACATGCCCTACCAAAAACAGTAACAACACAACAGAAATCTCACAGTAAATTTCATTTAAGAAATCTGTCTTTATTATAAAATAACAAGATCCTCCATAAAGGCTGGCTCCATAAAAGCAACGCGATCAGTGTTTAAGGGAATAGACGGATAGCTAAAGTTGCACAGTGTGAAATTTTGGAAGAAACATAAAATATGTAAATTGTCTTTCTGTTCTTATTTATTAACATCAGTTATTCCTAGCATTTCATGGCTGCATTTTGTTTTTCTTAGTAGAACTTTATATAAAAATTAGTACATTTATATGAGTAAATCCATACTCATTAAGTAACAATTTACACTTGCAAAGCTACATGTTTAGAGAATTACAGGGTAGCTGGGAATGGCAAAGAAATAAGGAGGGTGAAAGTAAGGCAGAGAATGGCATTGCAGTTTTTCACCTTTTTGCTTTTTCAGTATTAAAAGAAAAGGGCATTTGGGTGTTGGAGGGGAATCTGGCATCTCCATCAAGCTGTTAATCCTTGTAACACCTGTAGGTGGAAGAAGTAATTCCCTGAAGGTTCATTTTGTTTCTCTATTAACTGTAGAAGAAATCTGAATAACTAGAAGGGAGATTTGTGGAGACCTGAAGTTAGGTAAGATAAATCCTATTCTAATTTTCTCTAGACAGTATTTTTACTCCAGGTGCTTTTGGATTTCTCTAGGTAAAATATTAATCAGGGCAGTGGTATTGAAGCAAACTGCTTAAAGGAAAGAAGAAAGAAAAATAAATCCAAGAATATTAAACATTAATATGCATTAGTGGCTATTTTCTAAAATCTGGGTCTGTTATCGGAATGCAGAAAGAAATAAGGCGATGTTCAAATTCTCTTGGTGTTGTCTACCCTGCTCCCTTGAGGGCACGACTAAGAGCAGCTTTGCTAAAGGATAAGAAACCTATAATTAATTTTTTTCTTTTTTTTTCTCAGTCCATTATATCTAAATTTTTTCTGTCTTATACAAAAGCTTGTTTTCTTTCAAAGACTGAAAGTGATCACTAATCTAATTCACAGCCTCTTTTTTGAGCTATTTCAGATTTCAAGTGAATCTGAAATTAATCAGAAACCTTCAGTTTAAGCAAAGAGAAGCAAGTTTTTTGTTGTTTTTTTTGGGTTTTTTTAGTTCATGTGAACTAAACAGTCATCATAACCTTTATGAAAATTTACATGAACTTGTTTGAACAAAGGGTAATTTAGGGGAAGTATGGAAAACTATGCTTCTTTTCACTTTAGCTGAAGATTGCAGTGCTTTGCATGCAATTCACATTTGTGAGGAGTAAAGAAGTGAACAAATTACCTGTATGACAAGTGTACTATATTTCTGTCTTCTGTCTGCAAGTGGCATCTGTAGGAGGCAGAAAGATAAAATGCATGTAGAAAATCAGGTCTGGGCCAATTTTCCATCTATCTAGCACAGATTTAGCTTTCTCTTATATCTAAGTTCTCTATGTATTTTATGTGAGTTCTGCTGCTAAGTCTAATCCATGAGTCAATATTTCAAAACACATAGTATTTCAATGATACTGAAAAATCTTTAACACAGCCACATACAAAGCTTTAATGAAAATATGCACAGACTTTCATGGAAAACAAGAGGATTTATTGAAGTTTATGACATTTGTGAATAAATTATTATAGAAAAACTGTCAAATTTAATAGTGATACCGTTTTTCTATATGCTTTTAAAAGCATGCCTCAAAAATGCAATTCTCTATTATATACATAAGATGATCAAATATTTATACAAATGTCTTTTTTATGTTCTATAGTTTTTCCTCAAATTAGTTTTTAAAAGTAAAAGATATCTCAGTTCTTGATGAATGTTGGTTCTTTTAAAATTTCCTATACTAATTCATAGCATTTTTTCTCTTCTCTTTTGGGAGGAGGAATACTTTTTCTCTCAATATTTATATATGTTCATGGAAGCATCATTCTTTGACTGTTACATCTGCTGTGTTGTTTTTCTATTGTTTTGTGGGGTTTTTTCTTGGTACTTTAGTATCTATCTTTGCAGTGGAATTTTCCCAAACTGCATCTCATTGATTCATACAGGAATATCGTCTTTGACTGTTCTGCTGCAATGTGTCTCAATAAGTTTTGCACTATCTACGAGGATAGAGAATATCTTTATTTATTTCTTGCCATTTCTTTTAAAAATATTAAAATCCCAGAAGAATTCAAGTCCCTTTTACAAAGCATATGTACCAAAAAAAACCAAAAGCAAAAACCCCAACCGAACAAACAGAAAAAACCAAACAAAAAACGTAGACCTTTTTCCAGTATTGGTTCATAAGGCAAGTTCAAATATTTATTTACAATTACAATAGCTTAATAGTAAAATGTTTTGCTTTATTATCAGGATATTAAAAGACAATATCATCATGGTGCAATGCAACAATAATTTTATGTGGTTGAATACTTATAAAACACTACAGCTAATAATATAATGTGATAGACAGTCATAGTTGATCACATGTTCTTTTGATGGGCCAGTCTAAATAACCAATGTTTCAAAGGACATCGTATCAGAAACATGGACCGCACAGCTTTTCCTGAAAACCTAAGATGTAATTATAATAATCAGCTTACTGCTTTGCACTTGCTGGAAGCTGTTTGCTCTTTCTATGGGTTCAGACAAGTGCTGCTATGTCATCTCAAAGAATTTCAGATGAGATTGCATCAGAATAAAAACATTTAATTGAAGAGGTTTTATACATCTATGCATCAATATAGAGTGTACAGAAGGGTAGTTTCTGAAAATGCATATTGCTTCAGAATTACAATGAAAGAATTCTTATGAGAAGGAAATATTTTGGAACAGTGCCTAGCCAATCACCTAAGTAATTTTTTTTCATAAAGTGTCAGTACTTCTAATGTCAGCTTTTGTATACTTTTTTACTTTTTTTATTTATTTACTAGACTTAAACAATTACTTCATAATTCCAAGGAAATATTCCCCCAAATGACTTAATAATAACATTTGATGGCAATTTAATTTTGTTACATATAGTGTACAAGGCATTTTTGAAGAAGCCATATAAAAGAGGTGGAACTAAATATATCATTACTACCTTCATTATACTTTACGTGACAATATTAAATAGAATATCAAATTTTATCAAATTATCTCACAAGTTTACTACTACTGTCTGGGTCTTCCTCCAATGCTGGAATATCTTACACTGTTATTATGTTTACAAATTTCTAAATTCTATGGAAATCTCCTGCCAATATTTTTCTAAGACCTCACACATTTATGCATGTAGGATCATTCCATACTGCAATATGCAAGCAATTGTATTCCCTAGATTAAAATACACAGTGCACTCAAAATAACCTTTACAGATTTGCAAGGCTGGGTGGAATAATTATGTCTCCTTAACCTGATCCTCCATATGACATTGTATTAGTCTTTTTTGGACTAAAACATAATTTTCAGGAAAACAATAAGCAAACAAATACGCAAACACAACACATAGAAGAATTTTGCTATTTAGTAAGGTTCAGTAACTACACCTTTAATAAAATTTTCCAGTATCAAAGGTCATGGTAAAGATTTAGCAATTTATTTCTCTTTTAAAAGCTACTTACCCTGACAGTCAGAAGGCCAGGAACAGGTTATCTATCTGACTTTATATTAAAACATTTCTGTGTTAAAACAGCCTTATTCTTTGCTTGTACACCATGCTGGTACTGTTTCAAAATTTTGGTGTTAGCATTAACTGTGTTATCCCTCTGTGTTAGAGGGATTAATGACTGTACCTATGATGAGCTGAACTGTATGTTGTTTACTCGAGCCTGCGCTAGTTTTGGGTGGCATAAAGTTAAATGGGGCTATGTTTTGAATTTGCGCTGAAAACAGTGTTGATCATTCAGGGATGTTTTTGTTA